>NC_057723.1:36622895-36663376 GCF_004010195.1 Chiloscyllium plagiosum
ATGCCAATGCCGAGGGGATGTCCCGTTGTTCCTCGCCTTGGTTTCCATATATACAGCAGCGTGGTCGGAAATTGCTATATTACCTATTTTACAGGATGATATGGAATTTTAAAAAATCGAGGGGGCAAAAAACATATCAATTCTGGTATGACATTTATGTGGATTGGAGTAGAAAGAAAAATCTCTGCCCTGTGGATGAAGACATCTCCATACATCTACTAATCCTAATTCTTTGTTCAGATCCACCAATTGTCTAGATCTGGGAGATACACCTGCAGTACTCTTAGGAGTCCTATCTATTTCCGGATCCATAATACAATTAAAGTCTCCCCCCATAATTGTATGACGGGCACCAAAAGCCATCAATTTTGAAAAGGCTTCCATTATAAATTTAAAGGGGTGTGCCGGGGGGGGCAGTACAAATTTAAAATCCCATATTCCTCTCCATTTATAAGGGCTTTAATCAAAATATATCGTCCAGATTCGTCTTTTATCTGATTTAGGATTTTGAAAGGGAAATTCTTCCAAACAAGAATAACAACTCCCCTGCTTTTTGAGCTAAAAGAAGAAAAAAAGGCCTGTTCAAATCCACCCTGTCGTAATTTCAAGTGTTCTTTATCCGAAAGGTGTGTCTCCTGTAGGAGAGCTATATCAACTCTTTCTTTCTTAAGATTTGATAATATTTTCTTCCTTTTGACTGGCGAATTACTCCCCTTGACATTCCAGGTGCACCACTTAACCGATTGATCAACCATAATCATCCGGGCAAATCCGAGACCCCTCGGGAGGGGAAACCATATCCAGAACATCCCGAGCATAGAGCATATAAAATTTACAAAAATAAAGGCTCTCTAATACACTCACAACAGTATAATAAAAAACTATTTCTAAATAAAAAAAAACATATTTAAATGGAGAATTTCCCCCTTGTTCCCAGGGGGTGTCACTTCCTTTCCAAAAGTCCATCATATCCTCTCCCAACCAATGCCCCACCCTTGACCCAGGCACTCCTCGATAAAATGAGGAGAATTCAGATATAATACAAAGTTAGAGTTAACAGTGAGCACCCTACCCCCACCCCTAAGGTCCGGACTCGCTGTTCGAGAGACATTAACCAAACCCCCCGGCTTATATATATATACACACATATACATACATACTCTCATATATACATAAAATAATAAAAGAAAACAACCCCAAGGGGGGGGAGAAAATCAAATCCCTCTCCCCACCCCCCATGATAGTATTAAACAGTAAGGTAAGAAAAAAGAAAAAAAGGGGGGGGATATAAACCAAAGTGGGGGGAAAGGCAAACCAACATCCATTATCTCTTACAATTTATCTAAGAGAGTCCAAGAAATCCTTAGCCTTTTCTGGCGATCCGAAGTTATACACGGATCCTTCATGGTTAAAGCATACCGTCGCTGGGTAGCGTAAGGAGTACTGAATATTTAAGTCCCTTAAACGCTTCTTCGCTCGTCGAATGCCTTCCTCTTTTGGACCAGAGCTGGGGAAATGTCCTGAAATAACATGATCTTGGATACTTTATAGATCATAGCTTGGGGGTCTTTTCCAAGATTTCTAGAAGCTTCTAGGAGTATCTGCCTCTCCCTATAGCTCTGCAGCCGGAACAGGACCGGGCGTGGGCGCTGGTTCGAGCCGGGCCCGCATATTGCGACCCGGTAGGCCCATTCCACCCTTACCCGGCCTGATCCAGCTTCCAGATTCGTCAGTGTAATTCTCTAAGGTCCGGACTCGCTGTTCGAGAGTCCGGACCTGATCCACGGCCGATTTCGCTGTAGTTTCGGAGGCCTTTAACTCCACCCCTCCAACCAAGCTCGATTTCCTGGATGTCTCGGTCGTGCTTCTGCAGCACGGCCGAGAGTGAGTCCCATCGATTTCGGGATTCTTCGATAAAAGCGTTGATCTTCACATCCACTTTGGAGATCATTTCCACAAGGCTTGTCACTGTAGGTAAGTCCCCCTGGGCGGCTGTGGATGCCTCAGCTGCAGCTGGAGAGGGTGGGGGAGGGGTTCCTGCTTGCTGAGAGCTGTGGGCTCCCTTCCCTTTGGTCATTTTTACTAAATATTAGATTGTTTAAATGTAATACTAAGCAACTAATTAAATTAAACAGCTATTATGAATGATTTGGTGAGTGTGGTGGGGGTGGGTGACCCACTTTACCCAAGTCTTGGGAGGAGTGCTATAGACTCAGACTTGCTGGGTCGCCGCCATCTTGGATTCCCCCATAATTGCAACATTTAAAAGGCATTTGGATGGGTATATAAATAGGAAGGGTTTGGAGGGATATGGGTCGGGTGGGACTAGATTGGGTTGGGATATCTGGTCAGCATGGACAGGTTAGACCGAAGGGTCTGTTTCCATGCTACACATCTCTATGACTCTAACTGCTGCTCCAATTGATCCATGCTATCTGATAAGATTCGCAACTAATGACACTTCCTGCAGACATAATCATCAGTAAGATGGAAACTCTCCTAACAGGTAGAGCATTTCACTCTACTAAAGCCCATCTTTGCTCCTTCATTACCTAAAGACCTAGAAAATAGCACCGTCTTTTTGCTCTAAAAACAGTGCTCCAGGCTAACTTAGTACATGGTTTATATTTTTCAAATTTAATCAAGAGACAAATCTCTGTAAAACTTATAATCAGGAAAGTACCCACTCTACTTACTACTGTAGATTTACAGCAGGTTACACATTAAAAACTTATCTGTTCCTATGCTGGGAGATCTCCCACACAAGTTCTTCCAAGGTCAGCTGTGAATCTCGTTGTTTATTAATTTTTCCTAGACACACTCCAATGTCTAGAGATACATGAACACAAACAGCAAAGTCAGTAACTGTGCAGATTCATTGCTGTGTCATTTCGCAGTGTAGGTTTCTTTCTCTCTCTTCCTCACTGACCATGTGCCTGCTGTCTTTTGTCTGACTTTCTCCTCTTAAAAGTGCCATTGTTTTGATGTACTTTCCCAAAAGTTCCAAAGCAATGCAACAGCTTATAAAACAGTCATTCAAGGAAATCACCTCCAACACCTAAAATACCTCAAAAAAAGGAGCAGTTCTTGCAGCCACAATGTTTTCCCGTCCTCCATATATGTTGCCAACCTTTCACATGTTAGTTCAACAATGACAGGTTTGGCATTAGTTATAATATCATTAGTTTCATTACTAGTTGTATAGTTGGTGTCGTCAGTTGAGGCTTCTATTACAGAAGGTTTGTGACTTAATGATGTTATAAGTCACCATAGGGTAGGCTGCCTAACAGTCTCTTCTGTATTTGGTTTGTCTTCTCTCTCAGTTTTCCTGGTCCTACTGGCCTGATTTCTGGACACAGGTCTATGTAGGAAATATATAATAATCTCCTGGATCTCTCACCCATTTCCTCAGTCTAGGACTGTCAGACTTCTCAGAATTGGTGACAATAAAGCTGAGGCATTTTGCAAAGGTTGCTACCATTAACATGTCTGTGGGGAGGCTGCTTTTCCATGATACATCCCATTCGTACTGATGTGGGTCATTTAGATCCTCCATTTCAACATTCTGGTAGGTTGCCACCTAACTGTCCGGATTCATGTGGATGTGCGTCCGTCTTGTGATTTTTCTTGCAATGTCGTTTTACCAGCCGGCGGCAAGGCCACTGCTGTTTCTAGCAGGGCCAGCAAGGAGGCCTGACTAACATTGTGATAGACAAAATCAGAGTAAAAGTAACTAATTTGGCTCAAATAGTTATTGGTATCTTGTTTCAGTTATGAGATTTAAAAGTTGTTGTGGTTCTGTTCACCGAGCTGGGAATTTGTGTTGCAGATGTTTCGTCCCCTGTCTAGGTGACATCCTCAGTGCTTGGGAGCCTTCTGTGAAGTGCTTCTGTGATCTTTCCTCCGGCATTTATAGTGATTTGTATCTGCCGCTTCCGGTTGTCAGTTCCAGCTGTCCGCTGCAGTGGCCGGTATATTGGGTCCAGGTCGATGTGCTTATTGATTGAATCTGAGGATGAGTGCCATGCCTCTAGGAATTCCCTGGCTGTTCTCTGTTTGACTTGTCCTATAATAGTAGTGTTGTCCCAGTCGAACTCATGTTGCTTGTCATGACAAGCTTGTCATACAAATCACTATAAATGCCGGTGGAAACATCACAGAAGCACTTCACAGGAGGCTCCCAAGCACTGAGGATGTCACCTAAACAGGGGACGAAACATCTGCAACACAAATTCCCAGCTCGGCGAACAGAACCACAATAACGAGCACGAGCTACAAATCTTCTCCCAAACTTTGAAGATTTAAAAGTTCATTATGCTTTGGAATTGTCTCCTTAAATTTAGGATTAACAAAAGGGTTCATGTGACCTGGTCTGGAGTCTATTTGTCAGACTTAAATTCAGTTTACAGGTTTCCATACAAATCAGTGAGTAACACAGACATACAGCATTGTTCTGTGTGGTCATCAGCAAGTAAAGAATGTTTGAATTTGTGGTCTACTAAATGCAGATGTGAAAGTGTCTGGTCAAAGAGTCATGTCCTGCAAGTTTCAATGGATTCTGGAAGACTTGTTCTGGTACTGCCAGGGAAGTAGAATAATTTGACAAGGGTTTACTACTGGAGTTGGATTTAAGAAAATCCAAAAACTAAGCAACAAATTGTAAGTGGTCACTGAAAGCATCATTTGATGAAAGGGGATATGAAATGCTTTGGAGCTGGCAATATAGACTGCTTGTTAAAAGCACTGTTCTTCCATGGAGAGTGTGTTTGGTTAAAAAAGTACAAGAATGATGTCACTTTATGTAGTTTAAATTATAAGTTGTTTACAAAAGGAACATATTATTTAGTCCTTTGTGCTTTTAACCATTTGTTACAGTAAAAGCTTTAATCGTGATGTACCATTCTTTCAGCTATTAACTGGAAGTTTAAATTTATTCTTGTTTTTAAAAATTATTGATCTTTACAGAGATCATAAAATATTGTGATTCTGATCTATCAGCATTGTAATGTACAAAGCAAATAGTATTTTCTGTTACAATCGTTGCAGATTTGTAGTTGATTATTCACGATCCAGTATTGGACTTCATTTAAAAATGCTGTTGTAGAATCTTTGTGAACTATTTAAAAACTTGATTAATTTTTTATAACTTATTTGTTTGCTTAGTTTTATGGGAATATTCCCATTTCAAAAACAATCCACTTATTTGTTCCATTACACAATAATTTGTTTAGTTTTCTTTCAAAGAGAAATAAGCTAATCAAAGATTGTGCTTAGGAAATTAAATGAATCTGGCAAACTTCTTGATCAATTGAGATCTGAATAATATTTGTGAGGAATTGATTTTACGAGGCCCATGCTCTTTTCTAATTAAAGCTTTACTTCTCATCTTTATTCTCCTTTCTCAATACCTGTACTGAAAATATGAACTTTAGATCCAAAAGACCAGCAATTCTGTGTGGAAATTCACCAGAGATCCTCAAGACAGCATCTTCCAAACCCATGACCACTTACATCTAGAAGGACATTGGTAGCAGATATATGGGAACAGAATCACCTTCAAGTGCTCCTCCAAGCCACTCATCATCCTGACTTGGAAGTATATTGCCATTCCTTCACTGTTGCTGGGTCAAAATCTTGGAATTCCCTCCCTAATGGCATTGTGAGTCAACCCACAGCAATTCAAGAAAGCAGCTCACCACCACCTCAAGAGCAACTAGGGACAGGCAAAAAAGAAAGATATAAAAAGGATCTAAGGGGCAACTTTTTCATGCAGCAGGTGGCACATGTATGGAATAAGCTGCCAGAGGAAGTGGTGGAAGCTGGTACAATTACAACACTTAAAAGTCATCTGAATGGGTATATGAATTAGACAGATATGGGCCCATTGCTGGTAAATGGGACGAGATTAATTTAGGACATCTGGTCGGCGTGGACGAGTTAAACCAAAGGTTCAGTTTCCTTTATGTACAGCTCTATGATTCTGTAATAAATGTTGGCCAATCAGCAACTCACACATCCCACAAATGATTTAAAAAAGTAGAGATCATGGTTTGGGAAGATGTTGTTAAAGATGCCTTGGGAATTAATCAAATCTGTGTCTCTGGATACCCTGGGAGGACACCAAAATTTCTGCGGGTTTATCTTTTGCACTGATGTTTTGTTGATTTTGGGGGGGGTAGAGGTGGCTCATGCTCACAGTACCTAATATAGGTAGTAGGCAATTTGTAGCCATTTTCTGACAGTTTATTGAATTTGTTAAGCAGCAGTTTAGATATGGTACATTAATTAATTACATTATGAAGGTATACAACTGTGACAATTAGGGATGGTTCATTGATACCAGAGGTCAAACAGGCTGTTGGTGTGGAATTTGTTGATCTTGCTAAATTTAGTAGTTTGATAGTTTGATTTATTGTTGTCACATGTACCTAAGTACAGTTGAAAAGTTCTGTTTTGCATGCAGTACATGCAGATTTGTACATGCAAGGACAAATAGATCATAGTGTGGTTAGACAAAGCGAGGCATACAAGGTTACAGCTGCACTGGAGGTGCACAAAAGCAAGATCAACAGTAGATTAGAAATTAGAGGGGTCCACTCAGAAGTCTAACAGCAGGAAAGAAGTGTACTGAACCTGGGGGTATGTGTGTTTAAGCTTCTGTATCTTCTGCCTGATGGAAGAGGTTGGAAAAGAGTATAACTGAAGTGAAAGGGGTCTTTGATGATGTTGACTGCCTTTCCGCAATCCATGGAAGGGGTCCATGGATGGATTGTTGGCTTATGTGATGGTTTGGGTTGTGTTCACAACTTTCTGTAGTTTCTTACAGTCCTGGACAAAGCAGTAATCGTACCAAGCCCTGATGCACCCAGATTGAATGTTTTTTATGGTGCATCTGTAAAAATTGGTGAGGGTCCTTATAGACATGCTGAATTACCTTAGTCTCGCGAGGAAGAAGAGGTGTTATTGTGCTTTCTTGACCATCATAGCGGTGTGGGAAGATCAGGACAGATTGTTGGCTATCATCACACCTAGGAGCTTGATGGTCTTGACCCTCTCCACCTCAGGTCCATTGATGTTGTCAGAGGTGTGTTCTCCTCCTTTCTTCCTGAAGTCGATGATCAGTTCTTTAACTTTGCTGACATTGAACGAGAGATTTTTATGTTTGCACCACAACACCAAGCATTCTGTCTCCTACCTGTATTCTGACTTGTCATTGTTTGATATTCCACATACAACAGTGGTTCATCAACAAACTTGTAGATGGTGTTTAGATGAAATTTGACACACAGTTATGAGTGTATAGCAATTATAGTAGGGGGCTGAGTATACATTCTTGCAGGCATTGGTGTTGAGGATTATTGTAGAGGAAATCTGTTGTCTATCTTCACTGATTGCGGTCTATAAGTCAGAAAGTTGAGGATCCAATTGCAGGGACTGGAGCCAAGACCTAGGTCTTGGAGTTTGAAAATTAGTTTGGTTGGGATAAGAATGTGGAAGGCAGATCTGTAGCTGATAAGTAGAAGCATGACATAGGTATCCTTAGTATCCAAATGTTCCTAGGGAAGAGTGTAGGGCTGGAGAAATGGTGTCTGCCGTGAACCTAGGTGCCAGTACACAAATTGCAATGGATTGAGGCAGGCTGGGAGGCTAGAGTTGATGGGAGCCGTGACTAACCTTTCAAAGTACTTCATAATTGTACAGGTCAGATCCACTAGGCAGAAGTTGCTGAGGCACATTGCAAGTGTTTTATTTGGTAATGGGATGATGGTGATCTTCTTGTAGCAGATTGAGACTTTAGATTGTAGCAAGGAGAGTTTAAAGATGTCAGCGAACTCCTGCCAACTGGTCTGCACAAGATCTGAGTTGTGAAGGCAGCAGTCTGTTCTCAAGCCAAAGTATTTAGGAATTGCTCCCTGGGTGCTCCTTCTCTCCTTCTAGACCGTCTTCCATCTGAAGAAGTCAGTTCTCTGACAGCTGACTGATGAGAACTGTCTATGAGGACTTCCTGACAAGGTCTGCTTTTGGCCCCATCCACTTTCTCCTATTTTTAGAGGCTGGATATGCTGTGTTAATCAATTGTCTGAAAACTTTTGGCCAAGGGCCATGGGACAGATTGCCACTATCCCCTTGCCCATCTCTACTTAAAAGCTTTCATTCCTCCAAAGAACAAAACCTTCATGTTTTTGAAAACACTGCACTCAAAATAGGGTAGCATGGCACCCAATAAATCTTTTGTTTATTCTTGTAGAAGAGTAGTTACTACTGTAACACAATTAAATCAGGTCTTAGTATTCCATATATAGTATGTCCTGTGCATCATAAGTGAACACAGGTTTAAGGGAATCCAAATTTCCAATAGCATTGATTTCCCTAGCATTGAGGGTAAGGATATTTGTGGAGCCTTTTCCTCACATTAATTGTTTAACTATCCACCATAATTCATGATTAAATGTGTCATGACTGCAGAACTTAGATTTGATCTGTTGGGTGCAGAATCCCTTAGCTCTGTCAAGTAGTCCTGTGTTATTGCATCACCAGATTGACACCTCATTCTTAGGTATACCTTATGTTGTTCCTGCCATGCCTTCATGCACTCTTCATTGAACAAAGGTTTGTTTGCGGCTTGCTAGTAATGGTAGAGTGGAGCTATGCTCGGTTATGAGTTTAGACTGTAGTTGACTACAATGTTATGGAGGTAGATAAGATAGTTAAAGTAAACCAAATGATAAATGTAAATATTCCTTTAAATTTAAATTGACAGTATTCAAATTATTGATAATTTGAGATTAAAACCATTAAATTTATTCACAGTAATAGTGCTTAGCATTTAGAATGGACTCTTAGATAAAGTAATGAATGGAGGCAAAAAAAACTGAATAAATTTAAAAACTATTAAATGTGGCAATGAGGGAGCTGTAAGTTTCTTCCAGATTAAAGAATAAAGAAATGGTGTTGACTTTCTTTGTCTAGATTGAACTGATTTAACTATATTATTCAGAAGTACCTTTTACACTGTTGTTTGGCATTGCTCTTCTTAGGGGAAGAATGTATATCATAGCATGAGCCTGTTCTGGTGGGTGGCAAGGCTTGAGTGACAGCTGTATTTGGACATCATTCAATGACTGTAGCTATTTTGCCTTCTCTGTGTGAGAAAGTCCCCAGGGGCCTTTAACATACATATGTGGTTACACCTCCCACACAAAATGTGAAGCACGTCGTATTATCCCACTTAAACAACATGAAAGTAGATATCATAGAATAACGTCACCAACTTGTTAAAGGTCTTTTTGAATCATTCATGGCTTTTATGGTGATTGTAATTGTTCTACTTCAGCTATAAGGAAAGTCTGTCACACTTACCTGTGTTATTATGGCATCTAATACTACTTATTCTGCTGTGGTTCATAGTATATACCTCAGTTAATGTCCAGAGTTTGCAGAGTTTCCTCTTGTAGGTTTTATCAACAATATCCCTGATCACCAAATAACTGCCAGAGTTATTTTTGACATTTTTCTAAGTCTCAAACAATGGAGTTTTCCCAAATTTCTTTCAACTGTTTATGAAAATATCAAGTGTGGTTTGTAGCACCTGCCAGTCTCTGAGGCAAGCTATCAAAAGGTAAATCACAAACAGTATTGAGCTTTACAGAAGATTTAGAGTTATTAAAAAAGACATTTAGAACTTGTATCTTTGTACAACTAGAGGAAATTAATGATTAATTCCAGCTGATTCAGAAAGTGACTCATGATGCAAATTGTGTCAGCCTTACCAATAGGTTACAAATCTAGTTTCACTCCAAAGAACTAGGTTAAATTAGAAGAAGTACATAATGAATGACACTGATAGTGGAGTTACTGTGAGATTTGCAGTACTTACTTAGTTGGTAGTACATCACTGCAGGAGTGTCCTAGTCTTCTCTTGCGAGGGCCATTCTCTCCCCATTAAGAATGAGGAGACTAATTTCAGACAACCATGTACTAGTCCGGGCCCTTTCAGCTCTGTTATGCTCCTCAGATTCTACATCATGACAACCATCCTATGTCTGGAAAACTTCTGGACTGAGTAATAATGTTGACTTCTGGGATCTCGACTCATTCAGTACACCTTAAATCTACCAAAAAATATAATGGAAACATGCTTGGTATAATTACTGCTTCCTGTAACACAAAGTTTGCTTGTTATTGCAGCTGTTTGCTTCCAATCAGTACTTCTGAATTCTGCCTTTGAAAATGTTTCTACAAGTATATGGGTGAGTTTTGACAGAACAATTGACTTTTGACCGTGACTGTCTTTGTTTTGCAAATGTCATTAGAAAACAGACACCATGCTGACTTGCTGAATGGAACTGTCGGTCAAATTCAATAAAGACACCCAAAGCTAAGGAAATGAGACCTTGTTGGGTTTCCTACACATGTAATTGATTGCTTATCGCACTTATGATGTCAAAACAATAAAGCAGATTTTGCTAATATTTCCTCAACCTATCCAATAAGTTGTTGCATTTCGAAGGGTGTTGTAACATATGGTAAATAACTTAAAAGGGTAGCGCTGTAGATCTTTCCATTTTCTTAACAGTGAAAATGCATGTTGTTAGTTTTTAAATAGAAATAATTCTTTGTATTGTATCCTACTTTGATAAGATTTTAATAAACAATCAATTTAATATTTTAGCTAATTTTGCTGATAAAAATAAATAATGTACAGAGTTACACTGCTGGATCAGATAAATTAGTAGTTTTGTTTTACTAGATGACTAGTATCATCACTCATTTGTATGTTATGCTTGTGTCTCAGAGCCCAATCCTTCCAGTGTTTACTCTGCAGGGTACTTTAATGCAAATCTAGCATGCATCATTTCCACCAGAAACTCCTCTGCAGGGAGTTTAAATATGACCCTTCCCATTGCTGACCACTGCTCACTGTTAGTCTCAGTTGATTTGTATCTCACGATTCACACCACAGGGAACCTAACTACAGATTCCACCTATCACCAACCGTCTGCTGAATCTTGTTTATATTCACAATAAAAGATTGAATTAGACCTAACACTTGTGTATATCTAACCTCCAGCTGACAATGGTAACAAATTCTACGCTCTAAATCAATCTTAACCTCATGTAAACTAATATCTTGGCAAGATTCACATAGGTACAAAGATAGAGACAGTAAAACACAAATGTTAATTTGGATTTGCAACCTTATTGGGATTCTAAGGAGTCTGCAAACTGATATAAATGTGCCGAGTGTGTGGACAAAAAAATTGGCAGATCAAGTATAATGTGGGAAAATGCGATGTCTATTTTGGCAAGAAAAATAGGGAAGTAGAATATTATTTAAATTGAGAAGACTGCTCAGTGCTACAGTATACAGAGACCTTGGTGTCCTTGCGCATGAATTATAAACTCTGTGCAAGTGTAGCAAGTATTTAAGAAGGCAATCGAAGTACAAAGGAGAATGGAGTAGTCTAGCTGAAATTTCATATAGCATTAGTGAAACCACAGCTAGAATAGTGTGTGCAGTTTTGGTCATTTTACTGAAGAAGGAACGTACTTACATTGGAGGCCCTTCAGAGCTGATTCCTGGGATGTTAGGGTTGTCATATGAGTAAGGTTGATCCAATACTCATTGGACTTCGGAAGACTGGCATATGATCTTATTAAAACATGATGGGGCTTGACAGGGTAGATGCTAAGAGGACATTCCCTCTCAAGGAGGGATTATGAGAAATAGTTTCAAAATAATGGGACTCCCTTTAAGACAGATGAGGATGAATTTCTTTTCTCAAAGTGTTGTTTGTGTTTGAAATTGTCTCTTTTACTGAACAGCGCAGGACTGGTCATTGAATATATTCACAGCCAAGTTGATTGATAGGAGTGAAGGGTTATGGGATTCGTAGCAAAGTGGATTTAAGGCCACACCAGATCAGTCAAAAGGCCTGAAGAATCAGTGAGCCACTCCTGCTCTTATTTCTTATATATGTGCATTCTTTTTTCTTTATTCTTTCATTCCATCCGTTCAGTCATTGTTGTACCAGCTGCTTTCCAGATCTTCATTTGTGACAATCACTCAAACATTTTTGCAGCAAGTGTCATTGGGACAGAAAATAACAGAAGCCTGGACATTTTCTCCCAATGCTGTTCCAGGGGCATTGAAACCAAATACAATACCTAAACTGAAATCGGCTGATTTAATACAAACATTGAGACATGCTCTGCATGGATTAGCATGTAGCAGTGTTGCTTTTATCTATTGGGCCATTAAAACAACCCACATATGCTAATATGCATTTGAACCCTGAAACTTACAATGATACAAACCTCAAAAAGTAAACAAATTAACTTTTACATTTTTTTTCACCATGAAATGTGGTCAATGACTAGACCAGCATTTAGTGCTCATCCCTCATTGCCTTTGACAAGGTATTTGTCAGCTGGCTGCTCAAACTGCTGCATTCTGTGTGGTGTAGGTACACACACAAAACTGTAAGGAACAGAGTTCCAGGATTTTCCCTCAGTGGCAGTGAACGAACTGTAATAAAATTCCAATTCAGGATAATGAGTGTCTTGGAAGGAAACTTTCAGATTGTGGTATTTCCGTGCATAGGTTCCCTTTGTCCTTCGAGGCAGAAGTCATGAATTTGTTAGGTGTGAGAGAACTGCTTCTTGTAGGTGACATATATACTGCAGCTGCTTATGTGGTTCTGTAGAGGGAGTGAATGTTGAAGGTGGTGAATGGGTAGCAGCTTACAGGCTGATTTATCCTGGCTTTTTTCACTAATCAACCTAAACCCAAACTCAAACCCAAACTCAAACCCAACCCAAACCCAAACGTTGTCCAGGTTTTGCTGCATATGGGCACAGGCTGCTTTTGTATCTGATGAGTTAAAATTGGTGCTGAATATTGTGCAATCAGCAGCAATAATTCCCCCTTCCAATCGAAGTCTGGAGGAAAGGTCATTGGTGAAGCTTCTGAAGATGGTTGGGCTTCGGACATGTGAACCCATGCCAATAATACTAAGTGGTTTAATACTTCATGTAATAGAAGAACCAACTGTATTGTACTGCTTCAGAATTGCACTAACAGGTCAACCAAGATAATATTTAAGTATATAGTATGGCTTGAGCTCAATCTGAGATAGTTGTCAATGAGCCAATATGTCAATATGTTGTTCCTCCTTCTTGCTATGATGCAGTTCCCAAGGCAGTCTCAACATGCCAATACATTCCTTGTGTTAATCTTGATGAGCAGTGATAACCTATTGAATTTTTCAGGCCATTACAGTGAGACCTGTTATAACAAAATCATTAGAGTTGGCATGACTGTATCACTGGAGAGATGATCTTTAAGTAAAAACAAATTTTCCTCAGAGATTCTGAAGCCTTGAGATACTTCACAGATTTCCATGTCCTTAGAGAACATATTTTCTATTTGCACAAACCTGACTAATTGCTTTCACGTAGGAAAGTTCCTATAAAATACTTACTTAACTTCTAGAAACTTTACATTGAGAAGCATTTTCCAGTATTTTCTGCTTGTTTCTTGCTTGAGCATAAAGGTCTACACTCTTTCTTCAGTTCTGTAAAATTTCAGCACTTGCACTGTGTGTTTTTATAATATTGTGCTCAACCTCCAATACAACAGATAGGAGTAACAGTACTTAACATTAACTGTTCTGTAGGACAGAATAAATCATGAGATAATGACAAGAGCAGGACATTAAGTACAGGTGACTTTAATCTTCGTGTGGATTAGGAAAATCAAATTGATAGATTAACCACAAGGAAGAATTGATAGAATGTATTCAGTATAATTTTCTAAGAATATATTGTGGATTCTGTTTAAAATTGAGAAACTTGAATCATAAACAACTGTACTAAAGATAAATAAGGGCACTGACAAAGGGATGGGGGTAGAGTTGGCTGAAATGAACTGGGAAAAGCAGTTATCAGAAAAGATGGATGAGGTGGAATGGCAGACATTTAAGAAATTAGTTAACATGCATTGTGGCAAATATTATGGTAAGGCAAAGGATTGGGAAAATTTTAATAGCCAACAAATGATGACCAAAAATAACAAAGAGGGGTGAAATAAAATATGATGGCAAATTAGCAAGTAATATAAAAGCAGACAGAGCTTTTGTAAGTATATAAAAAGTGGGAGAGAGGCCAAAGTGATCTTAGCCTCTTAAAGATAAGGCTGTGGAAATGATAATGGGGAACCAGGAAATATTTAATTCCTGAAGTTGACATAAAGAGTTAAATATTTCTTAGAACAGGAGCTTAACTTGAATTGAATATGTACTTTGCATCAATCTTCACCTACATTACCTCTTCCTTTAAATTTACAGTATAGATCACTGAACAATTTCTCCTTTAATTCCACTCACTTCCGCCAAGTCAAAGGAGTGGCTATGGGCACCCACACAAGTCCCAGTTATGCCTGCCTTTTTATGGGTTATGTGGAACAATTCTACATTGGCCCCTTCCTACAACTCTTTTCTCAGTACATCAATGACTGATTTGGCGCTGCTTCAAGCTTCCGCCTGGAAATGAAAAATGTGTCCATTTTGCCTCCAATTTCCATCCCTCTATAACTGTCACATTGTCCATTTCCGACACTTCCTTTCCTTTCCTTGACTGCTTCGTCTCCAGTTCGGGGAATAAACTGTCCATTACCATCCACTACAAAGCCACTGACTCCCATAGTTACCTTCACAACAGTTCTTCCAACCCCACATCCTGCAAGAATTCCATCCCATTCTCTCAGTTCCTTTGCCTGCTTCATATTTGTTCGGACAATGTCACCTTCAAAGACAGCACTGCTGACATGGCTTCCTTCTTCCCTAACCATGGTTTCCTGTTCACTGTGGTTGATTGGGCCCTCAACCACATCCAGTTTATCACCCATGCTTCCGCCCTTTCCCCTTCCCATCACTCACAACATCGTTATTGGGTTCCCTGGTTCGCACATTTTATCCCACCAGTCTCTGCATTCGAAAGATCATTCTCTGCCATTTCAGACAATTCCAGCTGAATGCCACCAAACAGATTATCCCTATCTGCATGTTGCAGGGATCATTCTCTCTGGGACACCCTAGTCCATTCCTCGACTGCTAACACCACACCCACTTTCCATAGCATCTTCCCATGTAAATGCAGGAAGTGCAACACCTGCTCCCTCACCTCCTCCTTGCTCATCATCCAAGGGCCTAAGCATTTCACCTGTACCTCCTCCAATCTCATGTATTGTATTTGGCCTACTCTACATTGGAAAAACCAAATACAGACTGGTGACCGCTTTGCAAAACACCTCTGGTCTACGCGCAAGCATGACCCTGACCTTCCCATGGCCGGCCATTTTAACACATCATCTTGCTGACATGCCCACTTGACTGTCCTCGGCAGGCTGCATAGCTCCACTGAATCCCAGTGCAAACTGGAGGAGCAACATCTCATCTTCAAAGGAGGTAGTTTACAAACTTCTTGTGTCAATGTTGAGTTCAACATCTTTGAATTGTGAACCCATTCCTTCTCTTTCTTTTAACTTTGTTTGTTATATTCTCTGTCACCCTCTCTCCCCTCCCCCCATCCTAGTGGGACTATCTGTTCTTTCCAGTCTGGCAGTTAAAAACACCCTCATTTTGCCATTCTCACATTCCAATCACTTAAATCTGAACTAATAATACCCTTTCTCCCCCAGCACTCCAACCACCCCCTCACACTATGGCATAAATGCTGTCCCCTCTGCACTTTACTTCAGCTTTGATGAAAAGTCATCTAGATTCAAAACATTAGCTCTCTCTCTCCATGGATGCTGCCTGACCCGCTGCAGTGTTTTATGTTTTCAGTTTCTCTCCAAGGTTCATGCCTTGCCACAACGTCTGTACCTGGAAATCAATGCTGCATACATAGACCTTCCGAGCAGCCATACAGCTTAAAGGGAACGTTGCTTTTCACAGTAGAGAATGCTGACAGCATTTCAAAAATATAAATAATCAGCAGGCTAAAGGGGGTGGGGGGGGATGGAGTTGGAAGGAAATAAAACAATAACTATCACTAGAGACAAAGTATTAGGGTAACTAAATGGAGTTGAAAGCTGATAAGTGCCCTGAATGTGATGAGTTGCATCCTAGAATTTTAAAGGAAATAGCTGCAGATATAGAGGATGCACTGCTAGTAATCTTCCAAGAATCCTTTGATTCTGGAAAAGTCCAAGAGGATTGAAAAACTGCAAATGTAACACACCTGTCATTGGAAAAATGTTAGAGTCTATTATAAAGGATGTAACAGCACAGCATTTAGAAGTGCATAACAGAATCCAGCAGAGTCAGCATGGCTTCATGAAGGAGAAAGCATGTCTGACAAATGTGTTAGCATTCTTTGATTATGTCATAAACAACATAAATGAAAGGGAACCAGTAGATATGGTATGTTTGGATTTCCAAAAATGTTCAATGATGTATCACACATAATGTTACTTGATAAGAGTCCATAGTGTTGTGGGTAGTATATTAGCATGAATAGAGGATTGATTAACTAATAAAAGATTGAAGTTAGGATAAAGTGGGTATTTTGAGATGGCAACTTGTAACTGGTGGAGTGCCACAGGGATCAGTGCTGGAGTCACAATTGTGTACAATATATATTACTAACTTGGATGAGGAAAGTGAATGTACTATCAGCAAATTTGTGGATGATACAAAAATAGGTGGAAAGGCAAGTAATGAGGATGACACAAAAGGTGTGCTGACAGATACAGACAAATTTAGTAGATAGGCATAAATTTGGCTGTTGCAACACAGTATAGGAAAGCATGAGGTTATGCACTTTGGGACGAGGAAACTGAATATTACTTAAGTAGAAAAAGTCTGAAAAAAACTGCAGCACACGGAGATTTGGGCAGTCTTGTGCACGAATCGCAATAGACTAGCATCCAAATTCTGGTAATAAGGAAGGCAAATAGACCATTGGCCTTTATTTCAAAGAGAATAGAGTATAAAAATAAAGGACATCTTGTGAAAACTATATAAGACACTAGTCAAACCATATCTGGAATAATGTGAACAGTTTTTGTCCCCTCATCTAAGGGGAAAGATATTGGTATTGGAGTCAGTCCAGAGAAGGTTCACTAGAATGATTCTCAGTGAGAGTGATTTAGAATTAAAATATATAATGTTCTTAGCAGGGGCATGACAGGTATATATGGAGAGGTTGTTTATTTTATGCATTAATAATTTGGATTTGAATGGGAGGAGCACAATTAGGAAATTTGCAGACAACACAAATGTTGGATGTGCTGTGGCTAGTATAGAGGATAACTATAAGCTCCAAATATAGATGGGTTGGTGGAATGGGTTTGAAAGTGGCAGAGGGAATTCAATTCTGATAAATGTGAGGTAATGCATTTAGTGAAATCAAACAATAAAAGGGAATATACAATATTTGGGAATATACTGAGAGGATTAAATTATGTGAGAGATCCTGGCATGCAAGTGCACAGGTTCTTAAAGATAGCAGTACAGTAGCTAAATTTATAAAGAAAGCATCTGAAAAGCTCTCCTTCATTGGCAGAGAAATAGAATACAAAAGTAGGGATATAGTGACAAAACTCTGTAGTACTCTGATGAGGCCACAACTGGAGTATTGTGTACAGTCTGGTAACGACATTAGATGAAGAATGTAATTGCTCTGGAGAGAGTGCAGAGAAGTTTTACTAGCATATTGCCCGGGCTAGACAATTGAAAAGAGCTTGGAGAGGTTGGAGCTGTTTTCCTCAGAACAGAAAAGACTGAGGGTTGACATGATTGAAGTATACAAAATTGTAAGGGATAGGGATAGAGTAGATGAGAAACCGGTTTCCCTTAGTAGAGGGTGCAAAAACCAGGGGTCACAGATTCAAACTAAGTGTCAGAAGGATTGGGGGGTGGGGGGGGGGGGAATGTGAAGAACAACCTTTTTATGCAGAGGGTGGAGAGTGACTAGAATTCACTGCCTGAAATGGTAATGGAGGTAGAGACCCTAAACTTTTTAAACATTACTTGGATTTGCACCTTGGGTGCAGTGAACTGCAGGGCTATGGCCATGTGCAAGAAAATGGGATTACAAAGGTCATTAGGTGTCTTTGGTGGGCATGGATAAGATGGGCTGAATGGCCCCTTTCTGTGTGGTATCATTTCTGTGGTGCTAAAAGTTGCTTCCCCTTGTGGGAAGTCTCGGACCAAAGAACATAATCTCAGAGTAATGGGTTGTTCCTTTCAGGTAGAAATGAGGAGAATTTATTTCTCACAAGGACATGAATCTTCAGAATTTGTCTCAGAGGCCTGCCAGGTCTGGGTCATCAAGTATATTCAAGGCTGAAATAAACAAATTTAAGGTAATTAAGGGATATGGGAATAAGATAGTAAAGTGGTGTTTCAGATTTGCAGATCAGCTATGACCTTATTGAATGGGGGTGCAGACTCAGTGGGCTGAATGGCCTACTTCTGCTCTTACTTCATATGATCTTATCACTCATTCATTTTGAAGAATTAAATATCCTGCTGTTGATGATGGCACAGCACACACTAATGATACTAAAAAAGGTCATCATCTCAACTCCAGAATAGTTTATTAGAGTTGTAGAGATGTACAGCACGAAAACAGACCCTTCAGTCCAACTCGTTCATGCCAACCAGATATCTCAACCTAATCTAGTCCCACTTGCCAGCACCCAACTCCATATCCCTCCAAACCCTTCCTATTCATATACCATCCAGATATCTTTTAAATGTTGCAATTGTACTCGCCTCCACAACTTCCTCTGGCAGCTCATTCCATACACGTACTACTGTGTGAAAAAGTTGCCCCTTAGGTCTCTTTTATATCTTTCCCCTCACCCTAAAGCTATGCCCTTTAGTTCTAAATCAATTAATTTTATTATCTTTTTAATCATCTTTGTTAATGTTTTCATTTAACTCCATTACTAGAACTTAAAATGCAAACGATATTGTATATGGTTTTCCGACCAAAACTTTAACAGTCCTTGAAAGTAGAGTCATAGATAGACAGGATAGTGAATAAAACATTTGATATGCTTGACTTTATTGGTCAGTGCATTGTGTATAGGAGTTGGGTGGTCATGTTGCAGTTGTACAGGACATTGGTTTGGTCATATTTGGAATACTGCATGCAATCCTGGTCTCCATGCTATAGGATGTTTAGAAACTTCAAAAGAGTTCAGAAAACATTTACAAGAATGTTGCCAGGATTGAACGGTTTGAGCTACAGGGAGACTGAATAGGCTGGTACTATTTTCTCTGGAGCGTCAGAGGCTGAGGGGTGATCTTACAGAGGTTTAAAAAATCATGAGAGGCATAGCATAGGTAGGATGAGCAGCCAAGGTCTTTTCCACATGGTGGGGGAGTCCAAAACTAGAGGGCATAGGTTTAAGAGGGGAAAGGTTTAAAAGGGACCTAAGGGGCAACTTTTTCAGGCAGAGTGTGGTACATTCATGGAATGAGCTGTCCGAGGAAGAGGTGGAGGCTGGTACAATAATAACATTTAAAAGGTATCTAGATGGGTACATGAATAGAAAGCATTGAGGGATATGGGCCAAATGCTGGCAAGTTAATTTAGGATATCTGGTCAGCATGGGTAAGTTGGACCAAAGGGTTTGTCTCCATGCTATACAGCTCTATGACAGCATGACTGAATAAAATAATTATTTTAGCATCAGAGTGGGGAAGGTTTAAATGCTGAAGAATGGTCATGGAAATATTAATTCTGTTGACTTCTATGACTTTCTGTCACTAGGAATGTTTATAGTACTGGAGAGTAGCATTATTGATGGCCTTTCATTTAAGTCACCCATAAACAGGAGATCCAAATAGCACTGAAGGTTTGGTATAACTATACATATTTTCATATATAGGGTGAAGTGATAACATAGTGGTATTATTGCTAGACTAGTGATCAAGTGATCCAGGTATGTTATGGGGACCATGTTTGAATCCCATTATCTGTTTCTGTAATCATGGGTAAACTGGATGAATTTCATATGACTGTTACAGACTGTATAAGTCACAAATGAAGTTTACAAATCAATTGTTGATCTATATTTGTTTATGTTTGGAACACAGAACATTTAATATTTTCATACCAAGTCTGTTGAATTCTTGGATTTTTTTGTCTTGATTTATGAGATCTTGTGGTTGACTTTGCTATAATCTTGATATCTACATATACTGGAGCACATTTGTGATATAATAGTAGAATGTTATATTCTTTTTTTGCAGAAGCTTGATTAGAAAGATTATGACATGAAGTTGGCTGAGAAGGAGACACCATGTTCAGGAATTTTGGAAAGGACACAGAGTTGGAGATAAGATGATAGTTTGGTAGGATAGAATGTCCAAGACATTTTTATGTGAAGTGCTGGACAACAATTTTGAAAGAGAGAGGGATAGTATTGATGAGAAAGAATAATTTACAAAGTTAAGGGTGGCAGTGAATTTCAGCAGGAAAATTTATATTATGATCTCAGCCTTTGATCATTGCTAGTTGTATTACATTATTTCTCACCACTGAATAGCATCACAAAGGAAAGTATTAGTGTTTCCAAACATATACCTTTAATAAACAAATTGATTCATTTGTAACTTATTCCATACTGTAACTGTCTGGACTCATACACACAAACTTTGGTACTTACGTATGTGAGAATATTTGTAATGGAAGAGAAATAAACACTTGAATTTATATACTTTTCACGGCCTCAGTATATCCCAAAACTATTTTACAATCAATGAGGTACTTCATAAATGTAGCTACAGTTGTATTAGAAGAAATGCAACAGCCAATCTGCACAAAGTCCCACACATAGCAATGTGATAATGAGCAAATAATTTATTCTGTGATGTTGATTGAAGGACAGAATTTGGTCAAGATATTGAAATAACTCACCTGTGAAATAGTGCCGTGGAATCTAAGAAAGCAAATGGAGACCTCTGTTTAACATCACTGGAAAGATGGCACTTTTCACAGTCTAATATTCTTTCAGTGCTGCATGAGTGTGTGGCACATGAACTCACAATTTACTATCTTCTAGAATTGTACCAACTGAGCTATAGCTGACAGCTTAAGTTTTCAACATGAAGAAAGTTGCACTTACTTGCTTTGTCAAGTTAAAAATCACAACACCAGGTTATTTTCCAACAGGTTTATTTGGAAGCACCAGCTTTTGGAGTGCTGCTCCTTCATCAGGTGGTTGATGAAGGAGCAGCATTCCGAAAGCTGGTGCTTCTAGATAAGCCTGGTGTTGTGTGATTTTTAACTTTGTACACCCCAGACTAACACTGGCACCTCCAAATCATTGCTTTATCAAGATTTTCAGAAAAACTCAAAGCAATTCATATGAAATTATTTATTTTGAAGTGCATTGACCATTGGTATGTAGTGATAAGATATGGGATGCAAGTTCTTTGTATTAAAGACGATCAACTGACTTACCACATAATCCTAAATGTATACAAGGAGGCAAGCACTGCTCTCAGTCTTTCATACTGTATTTACTTTCTGTGTTGAAGTCAGTAGGAAAACAAGCAAAATAAATGTGCTACCACCAAAATACCTGACTCACTCATGCATTTAATTTAAGGGTTATTTCTGAGAAAAATATGTTTAGTTCCTATTTGACCTGTTGTGCTTTTTGTCTGAAAAGATACAACAACTGAAGAAACTACATAAAGATAATTTACACCGTTTTCATTTAGACTTTTGCCATCACACCAAACAATAACCAGGTGTAGTTTTAAAATAGATGTAAACCACAAACTTGTAATAATTTAAATGTATATCTGGCCCTTTAGAAGCCACCAATATAAATTAGTTGAAATACATCAGCTTTCAATCAGGTGTGTCCAATTAAAACAAATCCAGTGATATCAGATAGATCTCAGGGTTGATCTGAAATTTGTGACTCATGCTACAATAATTCCTAGTTCTTTGAGTAATAGCAGTTCATGATATTATACTGTACTGTGGATGAAGAAGACTGAATAATTTTTAAGTGTTAATGATAAATTTGAAACTTATTTCTAATTGAAAATGCAGAATAATTTTTAAATGTAAATGAATAGTTGCACTTAAGATCGAGACATTGAGCTAAAATGTTATATACTTCATGAGATGTGATGCTGGCAAATGAGAGAAATTGGCATACTATTTGCCAAATTACCAACAGGGAGTCTATTTAATCAAATTAGAATTTTGTATTTCCTTTACATCTTGTGAACCCAGGCAATATGTAGAGTTAACCATTACGTTGGAGGCAGAAAATAATAGCAATCGCACTGACTTGTGAAAAGAACCAAACTGTGAAGTTGCCGCTTAAGTAGCAAATAACCTGTGAAATTCAGTGTAAAACTCCTGAAACAGTGAGATATTCAGCAGGTAGTTTTGCATGAGATCACTTGGTGTAATCACTCTGGCTGTCATCATAATGAACTTTGTAAAACTCTAATTTTCCAGGTTTTGAATTACGTCATGAATTGTTTTGTAAGTCTGGAATTACCAAAATATATTTACTGACGCCAGCAACCAATAATAAATTAATCAAAACTGATTTATGAGTAGAATCCTTTGGTAAAATAAATGTGAGTTTGTATGCCGTTCATCATATCACTAGCCCTCTTCATCTACTAAGAAGATAGAGATATTTGACCATTTGCTATGTGGACTATTCCTTCACTAATAAATTAACTGAACTTAGAAAACTTACTATATTCATTTTTGTTCAATAATTGTCCAGATGTAAGTTCAGCATCGAAATTATTGCCTTATATATAACATTGATAATATTTCTGTGTACATTTGCTTAATCATTATGAAGATACAAGCCATATCGCCTTTCTCTAGTGCATCAGCATTTCCTGATTTGACCTATTAGGAACCTTTAGTCAGTTTACAGGAATCAGTTTAGCTCAGTTGGCTGGATTGTTGGTTTATAGAGCAATATGATGCCAACAGCATCAATTCCCATCATCGGTTTGAGGTTACCATGATGGACTCTCCTTCTCAACCTCTTCCCTTGCCTGAGGTTTGGTGGCCCTCAGGTTAAATCACTACCAGTCACCTGTTTTTAATGACAGAGTAGCTCCTATGGTCTGGTAAGACGATGGTGACACAACTTCATGTCAGTTTACAAATTCCATAGATTATATCAGGTATTAATTGCATGTTACAGATCCCTGTTGGCTCTTTCTAAATAGCTCAAATTTCTAAGTGTACAGACACTGTCTTTAATTATTGATTCCATAAGTTTCTATACATTTCACTAATTCACATGGCAATTTAAAATTGATAACTTATTCCATATTTTCTTTCATCTTTCTCATTAAGAAAATACCTGAACTATGATTGAGAGCTTCTAAATTGCAACCATTTTCAGATAATGTGAGCAATCTAATGTCCTGGTAGACATCTTGTGTTTTGCAGGATAGGGATTCATAGCTCAATGTAAGATCTGGAATAAGTAATTATTTAATAATTAATTTCTCAAACATTCCTGTGTTAAAACTTGATTCCACATTGTTATTTTAGCTCTTCACATGATAAAATTGTGCATTTACTCTCACAACAAAATATTTACAACATTACCATAGCAACAACCCTTCAAAAACTTTTATTATCAGTAAAAAAGAGCAAAGTCACTTTCTTTGTCTACTGATGCAGTAGGCCACTGATGTCAAATCAAAATATTTATTAACGTGAATTCCAAAATAATCACTCTGCGTAAGCAATCTATGTTAAAATTAGCACTTGACATGTAGAAGAGATGAGTGATGTAATCATAATTGAACTTTATTTTACTACATTTCTCATTTGTATGAGACAAAACATATAATGAATGTTCTTCATTACTTTTACAGGACCTGTTCAATGCTCTAAATGGCAGCAATGATGATTACCATGACAAAATACAAGACAAAGAGAAAGCCAACACTAAGGTAGTAGCAATGAACGTAGGAAACATTAACTGGAAACTTAAAATGAAAGCTGTCTATAGGAGTTGGAAGAGAACATGTGGCCTGTTTATTCATATAGTAAATTTTTAATTGAGTAACAATTCCATTATCTGTTCTTTAAAAAAGTAACTTTTAAGATAGTGCATTGTGTATATTTAAAATACTGTTGCTTCAAACATTTCAGCTAATCCATACTTGAGTAAAATATTATTGCTAACATTACTGAAGTTTCAGAGGGCAAGTGGAACTGTTAAGTTTAACACTGTGCACAAAGTGTTGATCAATGCCCTCTTGTTATTGTTATTTAAAGGAAGAGTTTTTACAAATCAAAGGAAACAAGCCTTTGTTTCAGTTCAAAAGGAGCAGCTAAAGTTAAATACAGTTAAAAATTGCGTCAAGTGGAATACAGTGTGACCAATTGATGGGGATACATATGAAAACCCCTCATGTCACTTGGATAAAAGGACTGGGCCATTTGTTGTTTTCTGTGATTGATAATCCTTCTTTGTGTTAAGAAGTAGTTGGTATGAAAACTCAGGATAACAAGACTGCTTTTTAAATCTTTAGATTACTGTTGAATAGTATGAAGAAGATTATGCATCAAATGTATAAAGCATTGCAGTATTTAAAAATTTGAATTCTTACAACTGATATAAACTAACTGAACTATAACTGTCAATTTCCCAATGCCTAATTAGGTAAAGGCAGTAAGAACAAAGTGCTGGAAATACTAGGTCTGGCAACATCTGTGGAGTAGCAGAGTTAACTTTTCAATACAAATCTGACTCTTCAGAACTCAAACAACACCAGGTTATAGTCCAAAAGGTTTATTTGCAAATAATAACTTTTGGAGCGCTGCTCCTTCATCAGGTAGCTGTGGATCAGGATCATAAGACACAGAATTCTGTATATAACTAGATTATAACTTGGTGTTGTGTGATTTTTAACTTTGTCCATCCTAGTCCAACACCGGCACCTCCACATCAGAACTCGGATAAAGGCTATACTTAGTGTAGCTTCTGTTATTTACCAAATGTCATTGTTGGTGAATTCAGTGCCTAACAAGTAGGTCTCGCACAACTGAGAGTAATGCTGAAGCAAAACTGATGGCTTGAAAGACCTTGTCAGAAGAAGGAAATGAAATGGGAAAAAATGTTTTTTTTAAAAAGACTATGAACATTAATTTAACACCTATTGTTGAGTCCAGAAAGCAGTAAAGGGCTGAGTTGAAGTTTAAGGAGTTATTCCTGTGTGGTTTCATTAAGTTTCATTTGAAAATTATAGCAGACCAAGAAAGTTAACAGTGGGAGTCGGTGCAGAATTGAAATAACAATGACTTTCTAGGAGTGACAAGAATCAGACCTGGACAGACACTTCTACGTAGGAGCTGGCTAAACTTGAAAAAAAAATCAAAGAATAGCATCAAAGGTAAACTGTATATTCATTTGTAAGTGAGAAATTACTGTTAGGAAGTGGCTTCAAATAGGCAAAAATTTGAAAAATGTTTTATCTTTAAAATATTAGCTATTTAGATTTAAGTAAACAAAGCCCATAAGCAATTTGAAATTAAATTTAAGTCAGGCAAAGTAAAATAAAGCAATGGAGTAAATCAAATTAAATGAACTTGACATAAGTGAAGTCAATATATAGTGGCACAGTCATGTGAAAATGATGTACTGTAATATGTGGGAAGTCATAGATGCCAACAATCACTGAGGCAAAAACATAAAGTAAATCTCACCAGATGCAGAAAATTGAGCTGCAAGTTTCACAGCTTAAATCGGTGACTGGAGTTACTGTGGTGCATCTGTGAGACTGTGGCTATGTGGATAGTACAAGAGGTTCAGAAAGGTGGACACACCAAAGGTTAGGAACTTGGAGTGAGCAAGGTACTGAGTGACTGCCAAGCAGAACAAGAGAACCAGACAGATAGTAGAGAGTCTGGGGTCCTGCTTGCTAAGTGTATTTTTTATTTTGCACAATACTGAGGATTTTGCTTCTTCTGAGAAATGCAATCAGAGCTAGGTTTTTGCAACATAGGTGGCTTTACTGTACACAGGGACTTCAATTATCCTAATATGAGCTGAAATATGAACAGAGGGAAAAGGACAGAGGGCACAAAATGCTTGAACTGCATTCAAGATAACCTTTTAGCCTGCATGTAACAAGCCCAACAAGTGGGGACGAAACTTTAGATTTGGTCTTAGACAGTTAATCTTGTGATGGCATAATAGTTAGCGTTGCTGCCTGACAATGCCAGGGACCCAGGTTCAATTCCAGCCTTGCGCGACTGTCTGTGTGGAGTTTGCATGTCCTCCTCGTGACTGTGTGGGTTTCCACTGGATGCTCTGCTTTCCTCCCACAGTCCAAAGATGTTCAGATTAGGTGGATTGGCCATGCTAAATTGTCCTCTTGTGTCCAGAGTTGCGCAGGCTAGGTGGATTAGCCATGGTAAAATTAGGGGGAGAGGGGAGGGGTGGTGGTGATTACAGGAATAGTGTGGGTGAGTGGGTTTGGTCTAAACTCACCAAAATCTTCAATGCACCCCTCAGAACATAGTGCTAGACCTTGGAATGTGCCAGTTTGCAACATTTGGTCAAGGTCAACTCCTTGCTCTGGAAGACCAACAAGTTTTGGGCAGCCTAAAGAGCATTTTTAACTGAGTTGATGGTCCTCCAAATGCAGTCGATGTTTGTCTCAGTGTGTGTACTGGGGAACAAACTGTAGAGCACAGAGTCCTGCCTCATGGTGCTGCTTGGGATTAACCTTGTCTATCTTTGCAAAGGCATATTCCAGAAGGAGATGTGTAACAGTCTCTATCCCATGCAACCACTTACAGAGCAGCGTGCAGTGGCGCAGAGAGTCTTGGCGTACATAAAGTATCTTAAAGGTAGTACCCTTCTCATCACCAGCCAAATGATGTCTCAGTGCTTATTGGAAAGTTCTGGTGATAAGGCATTCTGCCAAATTACTTTAACAATCTGCTCAGGAAGCAACCTGACAGGATCCACTCTTTCCTTTTCCCACAAGGTCTAAAGGCTGACCACTTCCTGATGGATTTGTGGTCAAATCCTTTGCAAATTTTTCCACTAAGGACAAGTGATACAGAATAGTCCAATTGCTTGGAGCGTTCCACAGCAACAAGTCCAGACCCATACTGCGCAACACGAGGAACAGGTAGAACCTTAGTATATAGTGACACGATGTTTTTGTACAGAGTTTACGCACAGCTTGATGCAGCTGCACACAAAGGTGGCCTTCGCGATGAGGGTGGCATTGGGTACATTCTTTCTCCACTTATCCAGAGCTTTGTACATGGTGTCCTGTGGACACAGTTCATCTTAGGCCTCCAGATGAAATGGAAGATGGCTCAGGTGACTGCAATGGCACAGGTTCTGGGAATGGGCCAGACCTGTGCAATGTACAACAACAGAGAGAATAACTCACACCTGATGACTACGCTTTTACCTGCAATGGAGAGGGAGTGGTGCTCCCAAAAGTGATACACTCCTCCCAAGTTTTCGTGCATTCCCCAACCCCTCCAAACCATACTCCCAGCACTTCAGGTAATCTGTCCTGACAGTGAAGGGGATAAAGGATTAGTCGGCGTAGTTCCCAAAGAACATGGCCTCGCTTTTGCTTCAATTTACCTTGGCTCCCCAGGCAAATTCAATCTTGTTGCTCACAGACCTGCGCACTGACAGCAGATCTGAGCAGAAAATGGTAATGTCATCCAAGTAAAAGAAGGCTTTGACCTGCAGGCTCTACTGTCTGGAACAGTCACCCCTCTCAGGCTCGCATCATTCTTTACAGATGCACTACAGTTGATGAAATTCTTCTTCACTTCTAATAATATATCAACAAGGAAAAATGCCTCGGAGAACCAGAAGCTCAAATTGAGTCTAAGGTCATGGTTACTGGCAGAAGTGATCTGATATTGTTCTGGCCCAGGCAGGACCCTCCAAAACAATTTAAGAAAGTAGCATAGACCCTAAACCTTTTGTTATTTTAAAGGCAGGTGTGAAGTGGCTATTCCAGATGTGATGCAACAGGTCAAACCACTCGGCTTTAAGCAAACAAAACAGATTTTTTTTTTTAAAAAGCACTACAGTTGAAACATGAACAAAAGAAAGCAGAATTTAGAATAACTTAACTACTGGAAAACTTAACTGATCTGATACAGTAACCATTACTAATTAACTGTTTCAGTACAGTAATGTCCCATAAATACACCCCTTAGCAAAAACGTAAATTCAAACATAGATTCTTACAGGCAGAAAGGAACAGCATCCAAAGCGATTTCAGAGAACATCAGAGCAATTCTCCTGGAATCACACATTTGTGATTGCTACAGCTCAAAAAAAAACTAGAAAAAAAACCTGAACTGGGAGAACTGGCCACACCCCCTTCCATTGTTGAACTAGATTCTTCAGCACCTCTGCCTTTATGACCTCACTTCAAAAAAAAAGCACAAAATAACCTTAAAGTGACAGCATCATAACACCTCCCCCTTAAAAAAAGAATAATCACTGTACAAAAAGCCCCTTACTCTGTTAGGACACTATAACACACATATATTACATTGACTGTAAGCATGCAAACGTTCACTACTACATTCTATTTCAGTACGTTTACCCCTGCCAGTGAATGCCTCCATTCTTCTTCATCCAAGTCTCAACAACTTGTTGGCAATTGCATTTTCTCATCTTGCCACATGTATAATTTTCAAATTGAATGGGTGCAATAGTTTTCATGGGTTATGATCAGTATATATAATTGTCTCAGACACATTACTGCTAATATAAATATGGAAATGTTGTAACACCAACACTAAGCTCAAGGTCTCCTTCTCAATTGTGGAATATTTCTGTTGATGAATATTAAGTTTCCTTTAGAAGTACCGATAGATCTTTCTATCTTCTCATCGTCTTTTAAGATTACAGCACCAACACCCACATCATTCGCATTGATAGCCACCTTGACTGACTTTGCATAATTGAGAGACTAATACTCGGGCAGTGGTTAATACAGCTTTCAAGCCGTCAAATCCCTTCTAACATTTCTCCATCCCACTGAAATTTCCTGCATCTCTTCAATATGTCAGTGAATGGAGCAGCCACAATGCTACAATTTGGCACGAATTTCTGATAAAACCCACTCAATCCCATGAATCGTAGTACTTCTTACTTCATCTATGGTGTGGGAAACTCCCCAATAACCTTTGTTTTTACATTCTGTGAAGCCATCAGTCCATGTCTGTTAACATAGATCAGGAACGTGACTTCAACTTTGGTGAATTCACTCTTAGTCAAGTTAATCACCAAGCCTGCCTCCCGAATTTGATTGAATAATTCCATTAAATGCCACAAAGTTTCCTTCCATGTGTGACTAAAAAAAAAATCACCAGGTCGTTGATGTATGCTACACAATTGGGTAATCTAGAAATGACTTTATTGGTTGGTCTTTGAAGTATGGCTGGCGCATTTTTCATAACAAATAGCATGACTTAAAATTGATGAATCCATTTGGTGTTATAAAAGCTGAAATTGTCTTCACTCTTTCGGTCAAAGGTACCTGCCAGTATCCTTTGAGTAAGTCCAAATTAGAAATACAAGTTGCTTGTCGCACTTTCTCCATATAGTCTTCCAAATGTGGAATCAGATGTGAATCACAGTTTGTAACTTTGCAATAGTCTACACATAATCATTGGGTACTATCTGGTTTTGGCACCATTACTATGGGTAACCTCCAGTCGCTGCAACTCACTTCGATTTTGAGCAGGAGTTCAATCTCTTTTTAAACGTGTGCCAACAATAGAGGGTTAAGTCTATATGGACGTGCCTTAATTCGACCAGCATTTCCTATATCTACATCATGTATAATTAGATTAGTACTTCCTAGCTTAGTCCCACATATCTCCCCATGCAATATTAATAGCTCTTTTAGATCAGTTCAATTTTCCTCTGGAAGGCAACTCAATAATTTATCCCAATTTTTGAGAACTTCCTCATAGCCCAATTTAATTTGGGTCATAACCATTCTCCTTTTGCTTTTCTTATCTTTCAAAATAGCTTTTGAGCATATTCACATCACACACTCTGTGAGACATCTTTCATCTCAATTAATCTACTTTCAATTTGATAAGGTCCACTTAACCTTGCTTTTAAAAGTTCACATATCACTGGAAGTAACATTAACACTTTAGCTCTGTTAGTAAAATTGCATGTTATTGGTTTCTTATCTGCTTTCTGTTTCATCATGTACTGTGATATTTTTAAATGCTGTCTAACCAACTCCTGTGCTCTGTTTAATCATTTTCTAAAATTTGACACATAACCCAAATATGAGATCTCTGAATTCTGACTCATCAATATTTCCTTATTAATTTTAGTGGTCCTCTCACCTCATGCCCAAAAACTAATTCAAATGGATTGAATTTGGTTGATTCAGTTGATGCATCCTCAATGGCAAAAAGTATAAACAGAATTCCTTTATCCCAATCATCTGAATAGTCTTGACTATAAGACCTTAACATGGCTTTAAATTTTGATGCCATCTTTCTAACGCTCCTTATGATTCCGGATGGTGTGCAGTGGATTTGAATTGTTTTCTTCTTAAGCTATCCTTAACTTCCCCGAATAATTTTGACGTAAAGTTTGACCCTTGATTTGATTGTATTTCTGTGGGTAGTCAATATCTAGTGAAAAATTTGAGTAACTCTTCTACAATCCTTTGAGCTGTGGTATTGTATAATGGAATGACTTCTGGAAATCCAGTAGATACATCCATTATTGTTAACATATACAGATTTCCACTTTTTGTTTTAGGTAGGAGTCCTACATAATCAATTAAGACCCTTGTAGAAGATTCCTCAAATGCAGCCATTGGTATTAAAAGGTGCTGGTTTTATTATTGCCTGAGGCTTTCAAATTACCTAACATATGTTTGGTAAAGTCAACCACATCCTTATGCAGGCCAAGCCAATAAAAGTGTCTTTGTATTTTGGATTGAGTTTTTCTTACCCCTAAATGAGCTCCTAATGGTAATTCATGTGCAATCCACAACACATTCTTTCTGTAACCTGCTAGTAATACAACTTAATGAACCTCTGCCCATTTCTCATCTGCCTGAATATGTAATGGATTCCATTTCCCCATTAAGACATCATTTTTAAAGTAGTAACATTCAGGAATACACTCAGATTCTTCTGCTGTACAGGCCTTTTGATATAATTGCTTCAGTTTTTCATCTTTCTATTATAACTCATTAATTTCTCGAGCTAAAAATATCCACTTTGTTCCCCATCTAGTATTGTTTTGGCTCAACCATTTGATCAAACATGATCTCTGCTTATTCTACTTCAACTACTTTATCTGTATTCTTTGATTTCTCCTCCTGTTTCAACCAATGGCTTTGTGATCTTATCACATAGTCAGGAATAATCCCAGGATATACTTCCTGTAATACCTCAGTGACCTGATTTCCCACTGGCTTTACAACTACAGTAGGCAACACTCCTACCTGTGATCTAGCTACTTCGTTACCAAGGATAAATTGTATTCCCGGAGCTGAGTTTTTCTCCAATACCCCTACAAGCACTTCTCCACTTTTCACTGGACACTCTAATCTCACTCTAGATAATGGAGCATTTCTTGTCTCACCGTGAATTCCACGTACTAGCACTTTTTATAGCAATAGTCTCTCTGAATTACATGCCTCCTAATCTCTCAACTCCAAAAATTGACATGATCCCGTATCTTTTAATATTGTAACTTCTTTATCTGCTGCTCCTGGCCTATGCGAGTAAACCTTACCTTCACAAGTAAATGGTTTAGAAAGATCTGGCACTTCCTTCTCAAACAACCTCTGAACAGGTTGTGCATTCTGGTCAGCTTTTTAGCCTCCACTGTGCTCTCCTTTTACCACTAACAAAAATCACTGGCTTATCTGGTTTCCCTACATCTGTCCTCCCAGTGTTTTTTCTAAACGACCAAAAATGTGCCTTCATGTGGCCTATTTTACTGCAGTGAAACCTGAGCCGTTTAATTTATCTTTCCCCTTCATGGGTTTCCTTTTTACCCTGTGGTAAGCTATTATCTTCATTATCTATTATTTATTATCTTCAATGAGATCTACTTTTCCCTTTCCACATGAGGATTTCTCTTTGCCCCAATTTCTATCCCTCGGACTCCAGAAGCCAAACCGTGTTTTATGGACCAGCTCATAATCATCAGCCACTTCAGCTGCTATTTTTGCTGTTTTAACTCTGCTCTTCCACATGAGTTCTTACTACCTCAGGAAGTGAATTTTTGAAATTCTGCAAAATAATCATCCCTCTAAAAGCGTCATATGTTTGATCTATTTTTAATACCCTTATCCACCTATCAAAATTACTTTGTTTGATCCTTTCAAACTCAATGTATGTTTGACCAGAGACTCTCCTTAGATTCCTGAAATGTTTTTATACACTTTGGCACAAACTCATATGCACTTAAGATGGCTTTCTTCACATCTTCATACTCCCCAAATACCACCTCTGTCAGTGATGCAAATACCTCAGTAGCTGTACTACCAGCTTTGTTTGGATCAAAAAGACCCACATAGTCACCGGCCACTTCATTTGCTTAGCTACCTTCTCAAATGAAATGAAAAAGGCTTTTATATTCTGCTCATCAAATTTAGGCAATGATTGGATATATTCAAACATATCCCCACCAGGCCTTTGGCGACAATGGGTTTGCTCACCATTACTATCCTCCTCACTAAGCCTATCTTCTACCTTCACCTCCATCCTTTTAAACCAACTTTCCTGTTTAAGTGCCAACTTCTAAAGTTCAAACTCTCCCCTTTTTTTTAAACTAGGGCCTTCCTCTCCTTTTCTTTTTCCTCTGATTTTTACAGTAATTCAAACTGTTTCAGTTCCTTTTCATGTTCAACCTGGTTCATCTGCAATTGCATTCTAGCCATTTCCAAAGATTCTGATGGCATTTCTGGCAAATTTAAATGTTAAACTATTGCTGTAATTACCTCTCCTTTTCTTACAGATGAAAGCAACCCCAAATCCAGCTTGTCTGCCAATACCAACAATTTTGCCTTGCTCACCTTTTGTCAAACCCCTCCCCCCCAAGTTACTTCTTCCACCCCTGGAAAACTCTTAGGTCATTCAAAGAGCCATTATTACACCAAGTAATGTTTAAACCTGGAACAAAAGATTCAAACAATCCAAGACGGAGGACAGGAGAAAATTGTGGCTGTAAGAGCTGCTACCTTAGAGGTATTTTAGGTGTTGAAGTTGATTTCTTTGAATCCCAGGAACAGTAATTATTGTTTTATAAGTTGTTGCATTATTTTGGAACTTTGGAGGAAGAAAGATCAAAACAATAGCACTTTAAAAAAGGAGGAAGAGAGACAAAGGCAGAGACCACAATCAGAGAAAGAAACCTACGTAGCTGTGAATCTGCACACTACTGCCTTTGCTGTTTGAGTTCAAGTATCTCTGCACATCAGAAATCGTCTAAGAAAAATTAATAAACAGTGAAATTCATCAGTAAGGAATCTGTGTGGGAGAGCTCACAGCATGGGGGAAGCTAAGTGCATAGTTTTTAAGCAAAACCTTGCTGTAAATCTACAATAATGAGTGGGTTCTTCTTCAATTATATGCTTTATTGAGTTCTGTCTTTTGATTAAATTTTAAGGATATAAAACATAGGTACTAAGTTAGCTTGGAGTAATGTTTTGTTAGAGCAGTAAGATGGTGCTACTTTCTGCATCTGTAGATTGTTAAGGAACCTTTAGTAGAGTAATGTGCTCTTCCTGTTGGATATGGGAGATTAGGAAGATTTCCATGTTACTGATAATCATATCTGCAGCAAGTGTCTTTGATTGTGAATCCTATTATATCACATGGATTGGTTGGAGCAGCAGTTAGAGACAATGACGAATTTAGAGGAACTAGAGGGTGTAATAGATGGCATTATAGGAAAGGAGAAAAACCACAGATACAGTCAGGTAGATTGTCAGGAAAGGTAAGAGAGGGAGGCAGGTAGTGCAGAAGTCTCCTATGGCTATCCCCATCACAAACAAGTATGCTGTTTTAGAAAATGAAGGTGGTGATGGACTTTTAAGGGAACGTAGCACGAGTAGCCAAATTCCTGGGACAGAGAATGGTTCTAATGTAATGAGGGGGACGTCGGGTTCCAAGCAATTATGCTAGGGGACCATCTAGTCAGAGGCACAGACAGATGTTTCTGCAGGTGGCAGTGAGAAATGAGAATGGTGTGTTACCTCCCTGGTCCAAATCAAGGATATCTCAAAGAGAGTGCAGAATATTCACAAATGGGAGAGGGACCAGCAGGTGGTCAATGTATACATTGAAACCAATGACATAGGAAGGGAAAAGGATAAGATTCTGAAGGGGGAATATAGAAAGGTGGCAGGAATTTAAAAAGGAGGTCCTCAAGGGTAGTAATAGCTGGATTACACCTGGTGCTACAAGCTAGTGAGGGTAGGAATAGTAGGCTAGAGTAGATGAATGCATGGCTAAGGAGCTGGTGCAGGGAGGGATGAGTTCACATTTTTAGATCATTGGAATCTTTTCATATGGAAGTGACCTGAACTGTAAAGGGACTAATATATTGGCAGGGAGATTTGCTAGACCTGCTCAGGAGGATTCAAAATAGAAAGGTGGGGGGGCCGAAAGGAGGGGGCATGGCATTTTTGATAAAGGATAGCATTACAGCTGTACTTAGGGAGGATATTCCTGGGAGTACATCCAGGGAGATTATTTCGGTGGAACTGAGGAAGAAGAAAGGGATAATCACCTTATTGAGATTGTACTGTAGAATTCCCAATAGTCAGCAGGAAATTGAGAAACAAACTTGTAAGGAGATCTCCATTATCTCTAAGAATAGTAGAGTGGTTATGGTTGGGGATTTTAACTTTCCAATCATAGACTGGGACTGTTAAGGGTTTGTTTAGAGAGAAATTTATGAAGTGCATACAAGAAAACTTTGATTCAATATGTGGATGTACCTACTGGACAAGCTGTAAAACTTGACCTACTGTTGGGAAATAAGGCAGGGCAGGTGACAGAGGTGTCAGTGGGGGAGCAGTTTGGGGTCAGCAACCATTATTCTATGATGGAAAAGGATGGACCGGTTCTAAAAGTTAAAGTTCTAAATTGGAGGAAGGCTAATTTTGACGGTGTTAGGCAAAAAAAAACTTTCAAAAGTTGATTGGGGATGGATATTCGCAGGTAAAGGGACAGCTGGAAAAATGGGAAGCCTTCAAAAATGAGATAACAAGAATCCAGAGACACTATGTTCCTGTTAGGGTGAAAGGAAAGGCTGGTAGGTGTAGGAAATGCTGGATGACTAGAGAAATTGAGATTTTGGTTAAGAAAAAGGAAGCGTATATTAGGAATAGACAGCAGAGATCGAGTAAATCCTTAGAAGAATACAAAGGCAGTACAAAGAACAAAGAAAATTTACAACCCAGGAACAGGCCCTTCGGCCCTCCAAGCCTGAGCTGATCTAAATGTACTGTCTAAACTTGTCGGTCAATTCCTAAGCATCTGTATCCCTCTACTCTCCACTTACTCATGCAGTTATCCAGATCCATCTTAAATTAACCTACCATGCCTGCCTCTACCACCTCTGCTGGCAACACATTCCAAACGCCCACCAACTTCTGTGTAAAGTACTTGCCACGTGTATCCCCCTTAAACATTCCACCTGTCACCTTGAAAGCATGACCTCTCGTTATTGAATCCTTCACCCTGGGAAAAAGCTTGTTTCTATCCACCCTGTCGACACCCTTCATGATTTTATAAATCTCAAATCAGGTCCCCCCTCAATCTCCTTTTTTCTAATGAAAATAAACCTAACCTACTCAACCTTTCTTCATAGCTAGCAGCTTCGATACAAGGCAACATCCTCTTAAACTTCTCTGCACCCTCTCCAAAGTGTCCACATCCTTTTGGTAATGTGGCAACCAGAACTGTACACAGTATTCTAAGCGTGGCTGAATCAATGTCTTGTACAGACTTACCAGCTCTTATACTCAATACCCCGTCCAATGAAGGCAAGCATACTATATGCCTTCTTGACCACTCTATGCACCTGTGCAGCAACCTTCAGGATATAATGGAATTGCACTCCCAGAACTCTCTGCAATACAACTTTTCCCAAGGCTCTTCCGTTCATTGTATAATTCACTAGAATTAGTCTTGCCTAAATGCATCACCTCACATTTGAGAGAGTAAGAGTATATTTAAGAGGAAAGTCTAGAGGGCAAAAAGGGGACATAACCTCATTTGCCAAAACTATCTTAAGGAGAATGCAAAGGCATTCTACAAATACACTAACGACAAAAAAGGGTAACGAGGGAGAGAATAGGGCCCCTCAAAGATCAGCAAGGTAGCCTATGTGTGGAACCGCAGGAGTTGGGGGAGATACTAAATGAGTATTTTGCATCAGTGTATACTGTGGAGAAGGACATGGTAGATATAGAATATGGGGAAATAGTTGGTGACATCTTGAAAAATGTCTGCATTCCAGAGATGGTGGTGCTGGATGTTTAACACAAATTAAGGTGGATAAATCCCAAGAACCTGATCAGGTGTATACGAGAGCTCTGTGAGAAGTAGCAAAGTGATTGCTGGGCTCCTTGCTGAGATATTTGTATTATCAATAGTCACAGGTGAGGTGCTGGAAGACTGAAGGTTGGCTAATATGGTGCCACTATTTAAGAAAGGTAGTAAGGAAAAGCCGGAGAACTGTAGACTGGTGAGTCTGACATCTGTGGTGGGCAAGTTGTTGGAGGGAATCCTGAGGGACAGGATTTAAATGTATTTGGAAAGGCAAGGTTAGTCAACATGGTTTTGTGCATTGGAAATCATGTCTCTTGGATTGGGTTTTTGAAAAAGTGACGAAGAGGATTGATAAGGGCAGAGCAGTGGACTTCAGGAAAGCGTCCTACAACGTAAAAGGGTTAGCAAGGTTAGATCACATGGAATACAAGGAGGACTAGCTATTTGGATCCAGTACTGGCTCGAAGGTAGAAGACGGAGAGTGGTGGTGGAGGGTTGCTTTTCAGAATGGAGGCCTGTGACCAGTGGTGTACCACAAGGATAAGAGCTGGGTGCATTGATTTGGATGTGAACATAGGAGGTATAGTTAGTAAGTTTGCAGATGACACCAAAATTGGAGGAGTTGTGGAAAGCAAAGAAGGTTACTTCAGATTATATAACAGGATCTTGATCAGATGGGCAATGGGCTGAGAAGTGGCACATGGAGTTCAATTTAGATAAATGTGAGGTGCTGCATTTTGGAAAAGCAAATCAGAGCAGTACTCACACTTAATAGCAAGGTCCTGGGGTCATTGCTGAACAAAGAGACCTTGGAGTCCATGTTCACAATTCCTTGAAAGTGGAGTCACTGATAGATAGAATAGTGAAGGCGGCTTTTGGTGTGCTCTGTTATTGATCAGAGCAGTGAGTACAACAGTTGTGAGGTCATGTTACGGTTGTAAAGCACATTGGCTGGGCCACTTTGGAATATTGTGTGCAATTCTGGTCTCCCTCCAATTGGAAAAATGTTGTGAAACTTGAAAGGGTTCAGAAAAGATTTACAAGGATGTTATGGAGCTGAAAATGTGTTGCTGGAAAAGCGCAGCAGGTCAGGCAGCATCCAGGGAACAGGAGAATCCACGTTTCGGGCATAAGCCCTTCCTGTTCCCTGGATGCTGCCTGACCTGCTGCGCTTTTCCAGCAACACATTTTCAGCTCTGATCTCCAGCAGCTGCAGACCTCACTTTCTCCTCAAGGATGTTATGGAGTCAGATGTACAGCATGGAAAAGACCCTTCGGTCCAACCCATCCATGCCAACCAGATATCCCAACCCAATATAGTCCCACCTGCCAGACCTGGCCCATATCCCTCCAAACCCTTCCTATTCATATACCCATCCAACTGCCTCTTAAATGTTGCAATTGTACCAGCCTCCACTACTTCCTCAGAGCTCATTCCATACACATACCACCCTCTACATGAAAAGATTGCCTCTTATGTCACTTTTATATCTTTCCCATCTCACACTGAATCTATACCCTGTAGTTCTGGATTCCCCACCCCAGGGAAAAGACTTTGTCTATTTATCCTATCCATGCCCCTCAATTTTGTAAACCTCTAAGATCACCCCTCAGCTTCTGATGCTCCAGGGAAAAACAGTGTTAACCTGTTCAGCCTCTCTCTATAGCTCAAATCATCCAACCTTGGCAACATCTTTTTACAACAGCTTTCCAATAGGAAGGAGACCAGAACTGCACGCAATATTCCAATAGTGGCCTAACCAATGCCTTTTACATGTTGTAATTATACTAGCCTCCACCACTTCCTTTGGCAGCTTATTCCATACATGTACTATCCTCTGCGTGAAAAGGTGGTCCCTTAGTCCCCTTTTAAATTTTCCCCCTCGCCCTAAACCTAGGCCCTTCAGGTCTGGACTTCCCCACACCAAGGAAAAGACTGTCTATTTACCCTAGCCATACCCCTAATGATTTTATAAATGTCTATAAGGTCACCCCTAAGCCTCTGCTCAAGGGAAAACCGCTTCAATGTCTCCCTAAAGGTCAATTCCTCCAACCCTGGAAAGCTGATTGGTTGCAGATGTTCACAGGTAAGGAGACGGCTGGAAAATGGGAAGCCTTCAGAAATGATGTAATGAGAATCCAGAGAAAGTATGTTCCTGCTAGGGTGAAAGGAAAGGCTGGTAGGTGTAGGGAATGCTGGATGACTAAAGAAATTGAGGGTTTGGTTAAGAAAAATAAGGAAGCATATGTCAGGTATAGACAGGATAGATCGAGTGAGTCTTTAGAGTATAAAGGCAGTAGGAGTATACTTAAGGAAATGAGGGGAGAAAGGGGACATGAAATAGCTTTGACAAATAGAACTAAGGAGAATCTAAAGGGTTTTTGCAAATACATTAAGGACAAAAGGGTAATTAGGGAAAGATAGGGCCCCTCAAAGATCAGTAAGGTGGCCTTCTGCAGGAGCTACAGAAAACAGGGGAGGTACTAAACGAGTATTTTGCATCATGGAAGATATAGAATTTAGGGAAATAGATGGTGACATATTGAAGGATGTTCATATTAGAGGAGGAAGTGCTGCACGTCTTGAAACACCTAAAGGTGGACAAATCCCCAGGACCTGATCAGGTGTACCCTAGAACTCTGTGGGAAGCTAGAGAAGTGATTGCTGGACCTCTTGCTGAGATATTTGTATCATCGATAGTCACAGGTGAGGTGCTGGAAGACTGGAAATTGGCTAACGTGGTGCCACTGTTTAAGAAGGTAGGTAAGGATAAGCCAGGAAACTATAGACCAGTGAGCCTGATGTTAGTGGTGGGCAAGTTGTTAGGGAGAATCCTGAGAGACCGAATGTACATGTATTTGGAAAGGCAAGAACTGATTAGGGATAGTCAACATGGGTTTGTGCGTGGGAAATCATGTCTCACAAACTTGATTTGAGTTTTTTGAAGAAGTAACAAAGAGGATTGATGAGGACAGAGCAGTAGATGTGATCTATATGGACTTCAGTAAGGCGTTCGACAAGGTTCCCCATGGAAGACTGGTCAGCAAGGTTAGATCTCACAGAATACATGGAAAACTAGCCATTTGGATACAGAACTGGCTCAAAGGTAGAAGACAGAGGGTGGTGGTGGAGGGTTGTTTTTCAGACTGGAGGCCTGTGACCAGTGGAGTGCCACAAGGATCGGTGCTGGGTCCACTATTTTTTGTCACTTATGCTCACATCCAAGTCATCTATATAAGAGACATAGTTAGTAAGTTTGAGGATGACACTAAAATTGGAGGTGTAGTGGACAGCGAAAAAAGTTACCTCCTTACAATAGGATCTTGATCAGATGGGCCAATGGGCTGAGAAGTTGCAGATGGAGTTTAATTCGGATAAATGCAAGATGCTGCATTTTGGAAAAGCAGATCTTAGCAGGACTTATACACTTAATGGTAAGGTCCTAGGACATGTTGCTGAACAAAGAGACCTTGGAGTGTAGGTTCATAGCTCCTTGAAAGTAGAGTGTCAGGTAGGTAGGATAGTGAAGAAGATGTTTGGTATAATTTCCTTTATTGGTCAGAATATTGAGTACAGGAGTTGGGAGGTCATGGTGCGGCTGTACAGGACATTGGTTAGGCCACTATTGGAATATTGCGTGCAGTTCTGGTCTCCCTATTGGAAAGCTGTTGTAAAAAGATGTTGCCAAGGTTGGATGATTTGAGCTATAGGGAGAGGCTGAACAGGTTAACACTGTTTTTCCCTGGAGCATCAGAAGCTGAGGGGTGATCTTAGAGGTTTACAAAATTGAGGGGCATGGATAGGATAAATAGACAAAGTCTTTTCCCTGGGGTGGGGAATCCAGAACTACAGGGTATAGATTCAGTGTGAGATGGGAAAGATATAAAAG
>NC_057723.1:36663519-36694826 GCF_004010195.1 Chiloscyllium plagiosum
GAGTTGGACTGAAGGGTCTGTTTCCATGCTATACATCGCTATGACTCACCAATTACCACATTGGAGTCCAACAACCCTCAAACCAGAATTATAGCATCAGTCCTGACAAGAGCCCCAATCTGTTATTGAGCAGGCTAGACCTCAAAATATTTTAAGAAGGTAGCCTAGACCCTAATTTTTCTTAGAGGTAGATATAAAGTGGCTGGTCCAGGTGTGATGCAACAGGTCAAACCACTCAGCTTTAAGCAAAACAGAAAATTTATTTGAACAATACATTTGAAACAAACAAAAGAAAAATGGAATTTAGAATAACTTAATCATCCTGATAGATAACTATTAACAAATTAACTGTTCCAATACAGTATCACAAACCTTGGCAAAAAAGGTAAATTCAAACACAGATTCTTACAGGAAGGAGACAGCAACATCCAGAGAGAGATTTCAGAAAGCATTAGAGGAATTCTTTGCTAAAGCCTGCAACTCTCCTGGAATCACACATCTGGAGACTGCAATGGCTCAAAAAACTGGAACTGGGAGAACTAGCCACTCCCCTTCCATTGTTAAACTAGACTCTGCCTTTACCGACTTCTCTCCAAAAACAAACCAAGGATAAAAGTGACAGCTTCGTCACAATATAATCATCCTATATGTTCCACTGACCATATATAGCAGGCACTAAAAGGACCAGATAAATACCACTAATTGTGCCACTGCAAGGTCATCCAAAATGCACAGGACAGTTCAAAAGCAGCACTATCAGCAAAGTTATTATGCACAGCACAAAGGCACTAATCATGCTAAGCTAGCTGTTTTGGGACATATGATGTTTGTGTGCCAGATACCAGATTATAATGCAAATGCTCTACTCAAAATATCACCATGGTGTCTCAAAGTGATGATGGAACGGTTCTAGGACTGAACTCAAATCATCACTGAAGAGGTGAAACATCCTGAAATCATGCAACTCCTGCTTTGTAACCATTCAAAATCAGGAGAAGTTAATTCAGTTATTTACTGGATCTACTGAGAGATGTCTTCAGAAACATGCAGGGGAAAGTTGAGGATTTGAAGAGAGTGCACAAGCTTCTCAACCACTTAACTAATTGACTGAGCAAGCACCATGTACATTGCATGTGGCAGAGTTTGCAAGTCTTCAGTTCTGAAGAAGTCTTACCAGACTCAATATATTATCAGTTTCTTTCTCTATTGATGCTACCAGACCTGCTGAGTTTCTCCAGCATTCTCTTTGTTTCAGATTTCCAGCATCTGCAGTATTTCACATTTATCCATAATATTTATTGACAGGGTGCTCAAAAGATCCATCTCCATCCAGACCAGCTATTTGCATGGACCAATACAATAAACTGAAGTTACAATTACTAATATCATTTATTATTGGTTGGCCCAGTCCCCTCAGAGCCTAACATTTGTTGACATAACATTTCCTCAAAAATGAAAAGCCAGTGAAAATCTTGTAAAAGATTCAGTTTACATAAACATTTTGCCCTTTGTATGTTAATTCCAGGTGTAACTAAGAAATACATTTTAACAGACTGTAATTAACCTGGAAGTAGGAGGCTTTGCCACAGTTGGTAAGGCAGAAGTTGTGCATTTGAGTCCCACCCTGGACTTGATCACCATGGGCGAATGCGGTAACAAAGGTTAATTAATAAAATGTTAATCCTTCCAATATACCAATTACGGGTGGTAAGAATGGTGGGGATGGAGTCTCCTGAGCATCTATGCTTCTTGGGAAGTGGTTGCCTTCAGGTTATAGAGTTTGGCAACCAGCTATTAATCTGTTCCAGGAAAGTTTAGCCATTGAAACAAACTCAAGCTTATGCTTCGCAGTTTAGGGAACTGACTGGCCAGCATACCATGCACAAGTAAATAAAGGGTGACTTGGACAGATACTGGCCTCTAAAAAGAAAACAAAAGGTGTAAGCTTATGCTTTGTGTGCTTTGGGTTTAACTAAGATGTGGGAAAGTGGTGTCCTCCTAATCAGGATTGGAAAGATTAGTACAAGTTAAAATATGGATAGGTTATTATTCGGCTGGCTTTATGAAGCTAAGGTAGGTGTGTGGGAACATGCAACAAAATCATGATAAAATAATGAGTCAAAGTAGTGTGACAGCCAGATATAGAAGTAGCTACAATGTCATTTAAATTTTAATACTGAATTATTCATGGTAAGTTATAAAGTGAAATCATTTATACAGCATGAGAAAATAGTGTTGTTTAGTTGACAAATCAATTCCAGTTGATGCATTACTGTGGAGAACCTGTGCACCAGGGAATTATTGTACCTAAGGATTTTGTTTATACCTACACAATATTTTATTTTCCCCTGGAGAGAGAGGTCATTGTCTGTGAATATATAGCTTCTAACAAGAGTAAGTGAGCCATATTGCAAGTCTGAATGAGAAAACTTTTAAATTGGTAATTAGAAGTTGACACACATCACATGCTGCAAACAATCCTAAGTATTTTCTGCTGTCAACTTAAAGTTCAATTTACCACACAAATGAGTAATTTTACATGAATTTGTGCCAAATGCACTGCTAAGCATATGTACGCCAAGGATTGGTGGATTCGATCAAGCAGCACATCATTTCAGCTGTTTAAATTAGCAGAACGCTAATTGTCCTCAACCGGATTGCACTTGCAAAACTCAGAATGGAATGTCTAATGTTAAACTTGGTTGTGATTGTACAGCACTAGATTAACCACCAAGCAAGATCATCATATAATGTTGGAATTTATTGTTTGTACAATTGTTTTGAAACTCTTGTAATATGGCGATTGTTCCAAATATGCGCTGTGGAAGGGATTCTCAAATTATTCCAGACTGTCACAAAATTGTGGAAAATCTGAATGCCTTTTTTTAAAAAATAGTACTTTCAGCACATTCAGTTTCTTGCAATCAAAGAAGAAGAGAAAGTTATTTTTATAATTAATTACTATTTTATCAAGCATTCAAATGTTATGGAATTTCAGAAAATCTAATGTGAATACAAAGTAACCATACCTGAGAGTAATATATTTGACCATTTCTCAAAGTATAGAATCATTTTAATGCTAGATTTAGCTTTACATTCTGCTTCACTTTGAAACCAGAAACACTTGCCAATTAAAAGCATACCTCATGGAATTTCTCAAAGTTCCCACAAGTGTTGATTTATATGTTTATTGATAGATTGGTCCAGCAGCATTACGTGCTGTACATTACTGAGCAGCTTTTGGAAATCCAAATATGCTACATTCACTGGTTCCAATTTAGCTAGCCTACTTGTTACACAATTTCCCCTTCACACTGCCATGCTGAATCTCTTGGATTATGGTATGCATTTCTAAAGTCTCTGCTATTAGATCACTTTTATAATAGCCCCTATTATAAAACTGACAGGTCAAATAGCTTGAATTAACTTTTGTTTCCCTTTTTAAATAAGGCCGTTTTGCAGGCCTCTGGAACTTTTCCCAGAGCATAAAGGATTCTTGAAAGATTATCTACTAGTGCATCCACTATCTACATAGCTACTTTGTTTAAAATCCTAGGATGTAGTCTGCCAGATCTAGGGCATTTATTGGCCTTTAACTTTTCCTCCACTGATTTCTATTTTCCACAATTCCTTTCCCAATCCCCCACCCACCCTCAAACTCTTTATTCCCCCCCCCCCCCAATTATTTAATATTTTTCAAATTCTACAGTATTCTGTACTGTGAAGACTTGCAAAGTATTGATTCAATCCTTGGCCATTTCCTGGTTCTTTAATGATAATTTCCCCAGTCTTAGCTGTAAGGGGTCTATGTTCACCTTGGCCTCTTCCATTTCATATATTTATAAGCTGCTTTAAAAGTTTGGCCTCAGTTCATTTTCTCCTTAAATTCTGGGTCATCTTTGTTTTTCCTTTTCAATTTGATCCTGTTGTGAGCATATTTGCTTAACTATGGTTGGTTTACCTTTCATTTTGTACCAGCTCAGCGTAACCCTCAACCCACCAACATTTCAAAAAGCTTAGTGAATTTTGTGAATGACCTTCCAGCTCAGCCAGCAAACTTCCATCCAGAACCTCAACTTGAGCTACAAATCTTATGAAAACAAACCTTCCAGCTCAGTAAATTTACATCCAGAATTTCCAAAAAAAAGTCTGTCTCCTCTATAAATACTTTATGATCAAGCCTCCACAACTCTCAAAAGATTGAGCCTAATGAATGTCTTGAATTCTTGAAGAATAAATGCCCTCGCATCACAGCTTTAAAATGTCCCCTTATTCTGTAATTACATGCCCTAGTTTGAGATTACCTCACTAATGGAAATATTTATCCTATTGAACCCCGTTGCAATCTTATGTTTCAATGCAATCACCCCTCATTCTAACAATGAATAAATAAAAAACCTAACCTGTTTAGCTGTCCTTGATAAGTCAACCCCTTCATCCCGGAAATCAACGCAGTGAATCGCTTTTGAACTCATTTTAAAACCAGTATTTAATTTCTTAATGTGAGGAAAAAACTGTACAAGTACTCCAGGTGTATCACTGACACCATACAGGTATGGCCAGGCTTTTAAAAAAATCTCCAACATATTAGCAATAACCAGAAAACAAACATTCAAGCCTTTGAGCCTGTTCTGTCATTCAATGCAATCATAGCTGATCATTCAACTCAGTATTCTGTTCCCAATTTCTCCCCATAGCATTTGATCCCTGTAGCCCCAAGAACTATGTTACTTAAAAAGACTTAATGTTTTGGCCTTAACTGCTTTCTGTGGCAGAGACTTTCACAGGTTCACTCCTCTGAAAACAAAATTATCTTCATTTCAGTCCTAACTGAGCTATCCCGTATCCTTGGGCTGTGACTCCTTGTTCTGGACTTCTTGATCAGTGGAAACTTACTTCCTGCATTTACCTTCTTTGTTATACAAACACGTATATTGCTGCTTATCAATTTTAAAAGTAATAAACCCCAATACAGTATGACTGCACCAGCACACCCCTGATCAACATTTGTCTTTGCCTGCATTAGTACAGTATACTGTTCTCTTTGGATTTCTAAACTTCTACTGGTGAATCGTTTAACGTCAGGTTTTTAAATCCTTCCCTCCTCAATCGATAAAGTTCCACAGACTCTAGATGTCTCTAGCGCCTGTCTCAAGTTTCATTATACACGATATACAAAAAAAAGTTTGCAAATACAGACAAGTCATATCTGTGAAAGACAAAGACTGATTCATATTTCAGGTGTGTATCATTTATCAGAATTGTCAGTTATGCAAGATCTTCTAGATAAACTTGATCCTGTCCTTATCGCATATCCACGCAAGTTTGAAACAAAACCCAACAGACATCAGCATTAGGATACTAGGATAAATGTATCTCAAAAGTGAGAAATTAAGAGGCATTTGGATGGGTATATGAATAGGAAGGGTTTGGAGGGATATGGGCCAGTTGCTGGCAGGTGGGTTGGGATATCTGGTCGGCTTGGACAGGTTGGACTGAAGAGTCTGTTTCCATGCTGTCCATCTCTACGACTCTAAATACTTAAACCAAGTATACTCAAAATTATCAGTTTTATTTAATTCTATTATGAGCTCCTAAAACTTGTAACGAGTGATCATTACTTGTAATTCCTTCAATACAACACGACATCGATAGTGCTTTTACATGAATTAAAGATTGCAGTATTTCATTTATGATAGCATAGTTATTATGAATTCGTTACGATTTGATCCCAAACGTGCACGATAGAAACCAGATTACGGATAAAGGACCTATATCCTTGTGAAGAGGATAAATTAATACTTTACCTAATCAAGTTAAAAATATATCCACAATTGACTGTTAGTCATCCATTGCTCTACGCTCGGAGCACGTTCGCCCTGAACTTGGAGAATCTGTACCGCAGTGAGCATCAGTACGGTTGAGCCAGAAGCTTCAAGTCTCTCTTCCGGCCTTCTAACCAAGGATAGTGTGTTCATAACTTGGTTGATATCTAAACTGATTGTTTAAAAATATTAGCCTTAAAATCAACAACTCTGAACAGGAATATCTTCTGTTCTGGTAGACATGCTGGAAATAAGGAGGGTAATAGTATATGTTGCCATAGCGACTCAATCTCCTGGGAAGGGGTGAGAGGGTACCGGTTAGCTTCGTTGGCTCGATGGCTAGTGTGGATCACAGCCACCTAATAAGGAATGGTCAGTAGTCTGGCATCCTTTAAATTAAAAACAAGTGAAATAAATAAATTGCTCAAGAATATAGAAACGTTTCTCCATTCGGAGACTGAAGGGAATTCAGGACAGGAGGTGGTGAATATTCGTTAGTAGTGGTACAAATTGTTCCGTTGGTGGTTTTACGTTCAACACGAATGCAGCCTACACTATCATTTCGTGTGTCAACAAGTTCACATTTTAAACATTTGAAATCATTAATAGCCACTGTACTGAGAAACTCCGCGCAATAAAACTGGCAAGTTCCACAATGGAATCTCAGGCGCACGTGGTTATTCAATACGCACAAATGCCAAAGATCTTTTCAAAACTAGCAAAAGCAAATTTTACATCGCGAGCAAGCTCACAGACATAGATAAGGGTAACGTTTTTTTCTGCTCAATTTCAAAAGGGAATTAAGTAGTATTCCTCAGAATAAATGAAAATTAAAGACTTGTGCCGTTTTCCATTTCAAAGCGTACAGACAAGTAGATTTACCCGGCAGTGCGTGCGTTTAAAACGAGGTTAAACTTCGCCACTGTCATCCGGTTTTCATCGGATGAATATATGTAACCAGCTATTTATTCGAACAAGGAAAAGTAAACGATTAAAAAAAAGAGACTACTCGTGGTTTTAATGGAGTGGCACAAATAAAATCGAATAGCCTGTACCCACGTACCAACTGAACTAATGATCAATTTTGTCATGATAGGATTTCAACATTTAATCATAGAAATGTACAGAACGGAAACAGACAAGTCGGTCCAACTCGTCCATGTCGACCAGATATCCTAAACCAGTCTAATCCCACTTGGCCCATATCTCTCTAAACCCTTTATATTAATGTACCCATCCAGATGCTTTTTAAGTGTTGTAATTGTACCAGCCTCCAACACTTCCTCTGGCAGCTCATTCCATATGCGCACCACCCTCTGCGTGAAAAGGGTGACCATTAGGTCCTTTTTGAATCGACTGAAAAAAACATTAAGACCCAAATTACACTCCTTTGTGAACTAAACGCCCAGCTATATTCCATAACCTCTCTCGCCAGCAGCGGAGAAGTTTCCTGTAATTATATATTGAAAATGTTGTTAGCTACCAATTCTCTCTCCCCCTTAGCAACTGTGCAAGAGTTCACCTTCATGTCCTATTTAACTTCTAAAATGAGCTTAAGATGTCCGTATGTGTATTGGTGCCCATCTAATACAGCGGCTGCTATAATCCCCAGCCAGGTCGCTTTGAACGTTTAGTTATTTCTGCATTCCTGGCTGACACTCCATAACCTCATTCAAGACAACTGCCTGTGGCCCGACTTGTCGTAATCGGGCAACAGCAGAATGCAGCACCTGCTTAACCCAGAACCGAAAAGGGGAAAAAAATCTCATTTTCAAACACTGGAGCACACCAAACTGCCCTGCTTTCCCTTATTAAATAGCATCATGACTGATCAGCACTTTCTTCTCCCTCCATGATGTGGAAGTGCTGGTGCTGGACTGGGGTAGACGAGATTTTATATATATATATATATATATATATATATATATATAGTTTTTTTAAAAAAATCACACCTGTTTATTCGGAAGCAGGAGCTTTCCGAGCGCTGCTCCTTTGTCAGGTAGCCAGCTCCCTCCAAGTCATTTCCAGTGACGTCAAAAATCTTATGGAGCATCCATGGTTCTTAGGATAGTAGAGAATTCCAGAGATTCACAGGCCTCTGATAAAACTTAAGTGAATGCCACTGCGCTAGACTTTCCATAAGGGTGAATGCCCTGGCAAACCCCTTCAGAATCTTATTTTTCCAAATAATATCACAGTCTTCCAAACTCCTAGGAGCGTACACCCAATTTACTCATTTCTGAAACAAACTCAGACCTCACTAAAGTCAGTCTCCGAGATAAATCTCTATGATTATCGTCCCACTCTAAATCTATGACAGACCTTCATGTCCGTGATACTTAATTGCCCGATCATTGATGGGGCTTTAGCTATCAAAGGGAAGTTATAGAATTCTCCCGGCTGTTCCAAGGGGAGAAAACTCAAAAACAATACAAGATGTTTTTGTTCAAAATTTGGAATAACGTGGGCAAGGTATGTCCGCCATCTCACAACCTCCATACACCTCAAGGAAGTGGGCTATAGACGGAAGTTATCCGTTTGACAGTGGCAGAATGAGTACTGTAGTGGTGGAAAACCTTGTCTTCATCTGCTGCACGGATACTGATCGGATTATAGGGCCTCCCTGCTTTTCCTAAACCTCGAGCCCGGCAGCGCTCCCACTCATTTTGCACACCACTGGGATGGGCCATGATGTCTTAACCTTCGACCTTCCATCTTTGATTGGAGACGGAAACACAGAGGGACACTAGTGCTTGGCGGTTCCCTATATTGGAAAACAGCAATTCACTTCAGCCCCAATCTTTTGCAAGACATATTCTAGGAAAACGGGATGTGTTAAACAGACTAACAATGTAAATTTAAAGATTTAAAACATTGCATGCCATTGTCTTTCAACCCCATTATTTCGATAAAACTAATTCTATACTAGGACCGGCTCAGTTGAAACTTGCAAGTGCTGTAATTTAGTTCGAGGAGGTGAAACTTTAAAAATTAAACTTACAATTGATTAAAAACAACTTTATTGAAATACAAGCCAATTTAGTTTCTAGACTATATTTCACCCAGTTACATATCCGGTGTAGATAACTAAACAAAAGGAATGTTTCCCAATATTCAGTCATTACCTTATTAGTCATATCGTAAACCCGAAGAGAGGTGCTTCTAAAAACAAAAACTAGTAAATCGGTCCAGAGGTGGAAAAAGATTCGTTACAGCAATTTCTGATGCTATTATTTTATCTAATTTCTTGGAAGTGTCCATGTGCTCTCTCCATTACAGTGCGAACGTCTTTGATCGGTGCAAAAACAAGGTTATAGAAACATAAGTGCGCAAGAAAAATATAAACTGTGCAGAAAAAAATTCGAATGAAGTCCCACATCCACTTTCATAGAAAGAAACTGCTGGATTCAAATTTACAGCTCAAATGTTAACTAAAATGAAGATAACGAATTGTTGTTATTTTAAATCCTAGGCTAGATATAATTCAAAAAAAGTCCCTGCTTTAAAACTTTCAAAACGAATAATAAAACGTTTGCTTCTAAAATGTTGCGACTGGTGGAGCAGTAAAAGAGTCTGAAAGCAGGCCACAGATTAAAGAACGCCTGGAATATAGCAACTTTTAGTTAACAATATAATTGAGGAAGTAACAAAAGTTGCTCAAGTCTTCGAAAGATTTTTTTAAACATCTCTCAATATGGAGGAGTTCTGGACTTACCAATTCTGAGCCCGATTTTTGCGCTTATTATTGGAAGACCTACTCTTGTCTCGCCGAGAACAATAATGTTTGGTTACGATTTGCTTGCACTGCTCACATCTGACAGTACAACACCAGTGAAATTTGCAATTGCAACTGGTGATAATCTCAGTCTCCCTCTCCTCTGGCCTGAGCCCGCACTCTCCGCACAGCCTTCGGCAGCTCCTTCTCTCCCACTGGGAGAGGTTCTTACCACTTTGGAGACATTCCCTTCCTTCTGTTCCTTGCAATCCCAGTGTCATGTTCCGGACGCAGTAATCAGGAGAGTCTTCCAGGTAGACCAGTTCCGTCCGCAGCACTGCTCTGAACGCTTCTGCGATCGCCGCACGGTTATCCGCGCTATTCCCTCCTTTCATACGCCTCTTCTCCAAGTCAATCTTTACAGCGTGTTCGTGTTTCACTTTCAAGTAGTTCCCAACGTCTCGAAAATCAACCAACTGGAGCCAGCAAGTCTGGATACTGCAGCTTCCTGACACTCCGTGACACTTGCAGGTTCGCTTCATGGTCTCTTTGACAGCCTGAGGAAATCAAAAGTATAATCCCATAACAATTTACGAACAGCGACTGTAAACAATGCTCACGTTAGATGAAAGACTTTAGAATTTTGTTAACAAGGGTTTCTGACGGGAAATTCTAAATGTTAGTTGCCTTGTCATTTTGACCAGTTAATAGAGAGCGCGCTAATGTTTCGAGTCTTGATGAATCTTCATCGGTGTCATCGAGATTGGAAACGTTTGCTTGTTGTACAGATCGCATCCAGGCAAGATCACAGATGCAGGCTGTTGGTTTCCTTTCCAGATCGCTCCTAAAGCAGTTCACCAACCCTACTCCCTCATATCTTTCCTTCAAGTTTATTGTTTCGAATAAATTGACCCAACTCCTAAAGGCCTCCATTCAAACGGCTTTCGCCACATTTTTAAACAGTACATATCGGATCCTAAACGCTCGCTGCACCTTAATCTCCATTTCGCCTGGGCTTCTTTTACCAAAAATGTTAGGCAGTGTTATTTCACGTCCATTTCCGGCAAGAGATTGTTCCCTTTCTTAAAAAAGCGGATTTGAAAAAGGCAACAGACAGTTTTTTTGTCGTGATCCAGACTAGAGTGCTATTGCATTTTACAAGGACTCTCTCCCGGAAGATTAAAATTAAAAGCTGAAAGGACAGTACTATTCCGCCCAGTTCTCAAACGCCTTACTTTAGCTACTTTTATATGGTTTAATGTATTGCTCATCCCAGTCAATCTTTGGAACGTAACAATGAAAGATCTCAAACATGGTGATAAAATAAACAAATTGGAACTAAAAAGATACTGAATAATTGTGTCTCAACTTGAAAGAGGGAGAACAAAAATAAAGTCTCTTTCCAGGTTTCAGTATTACCAGGTATTCAATTGCGCACATTTAAAATAAATGCTATTCCATCCACTACATCACACAATTCGATATACTTGCCCTTCTTCCTGCTTCGTTATTATGGAGATTCATGGCAGCTCTGGAATCCTGCCCCGTTTCCAAAGCATCGACGAACTGTTTAGAAATTCGTTCTCCAAATTCAACATTGTCACTACATCCTCCCCAAACCCAGCCTCGTCCACCTGCAAGCAGATGTTCAGACACATCAGCGCAGGAAATTACAAAATCGATTTGAAGCAGTTTGTCTCACTGCAACGGATGAGATGGGTCAAATGCTTTCCCTTCAAAGCGAAGAACTGAATAAAAGGTTTTCCAACGTACCGGCCTGTCCGCTCCTGGACTCATCACAGCCACAGTTATCGAAATTCCCCATACTGCAGTTTCTCGTCAGCGTGTACATGACGCCTGCAGAACTGATGGCATGCACGAAGGAAGTTTCTCTCGTGGCTGATTAAAAAAAAGTACAAGTTAGTGAACAGAATGAAAACACTCCCTGGCAACTATCGGCTAAGTGAGGTTTGTACTGGGGATTCTTACCACTCCGAAGACCATTGTGTGTTGAGAGTTGTAGTGCGCTCTCTGGACAGTTCCAGCGGTCCCAGGTGAACTGGTGCTTACATTCATCAATGCCGGACTCGGCCCCAGCAGCAACACTACTGGAGTAGGTCAGGAAAGCCTACCAATTTAAAGAGACACCAAAATCTGCTCAAACGCATTAACATCACCTGCATATTACTTCTTGCCATTGAAGCCCCAAATTTGTATTAAAATAAAGTTTTCAGAACGGTGCCAAAATGTTAACGCGTCTTTTTAAAAAAAAGTAACAGCATTTCGATTTTATTGTACATTGGGGAGGATTAACTTCGCAAAACATTCCTAGCGACTTTTACTAGGATATCGATTGTTAAAAATAATTAAGCAATCCACAAATCAAGAACGTGAGAATAGCACATTTGTTTCAACATACGTATAAAATCACAAGTTCAGTTTACCTTTGGTCCGGTCATCAGAAAGTTGTTCACGGACCTGTAACAGAAAACGTAACAAGAACGTTAGTACCGAAGAAGGAATATGCCACTTTACAGATACATGTTGGAATAGAAAAGTTTTAGATGTATATTTTAAAAATAATCAACTTACCACAATGCTGCTGGAGTAATGGTACTGTAGATAAGCACAAGGCAAGCAACTCCGTGGGCAAGATGCATGGCAGCGGTTCCGCGTTCGCTGGAACAGCTCAGGACTCGATGATGTGGGCGAGGAAGATCTTCTAACTATTTATATGGTCTGCACAGCATCCCGCGGGAGGGGAGGGGAGGAAAAAGGAGGGCGAAACGAGGACTTGTGAATTAACTAGTTCGGAGCCGGCTAAGGTGTAAACAGACATGAACCAATGTTATACTAGAAAGCGCTCGTGAATTTCAAAGAATAGTTAACATTTATCGCCATTGGCCATTTATCATTATGAAGTTAACTTTATGCATAGCCAATACAACATTTAGCAGAGTGGCTAATATTTACCCCGGAAAATAATTCTACGGAAGATGGACTTTAGATAAAGGTTTTCTATTGTTTACGATCGAGGTTGTAATAATTGGTAGTTCATTACTTTGTCCCAATTACCTTTCGGAGCACTTAATTGGGAATAATCTAGTATTGTATGGACGGATTATTTCAAGTTGTTTCTAGTAAGTGATTAGAGTAGAGAGTTGTGAATTGCAGTCAGTATCTCTAGTTTCAATTGCGTTTCATGTCCTAACCGAGTGAGATATGAACAAGCAGATTCAAGTAGTGGTGTCGGGTAAGGACTAATACTAGAGTTTAGTTTATTTTCATCGTTCCTTGCAGTGCTTTCCAGCACCACACTTTTCGACTCGAATCTCCGGCATCTGCAGTCCTCACTTCCTCTTTTCATAGCATTGACCGCTTTAAAATGAAAGCGGTATGTAAAATTCAAAGACGTCGTATATCCGTTCATAATACTGGATTGCGGGCCGGCACAGCGCCAGGGACCCGGGTTCGATTCCGGCCTCGGGCGACTGTGTCGAATTTGCACATTCTCTGTCTGCGTGGGTTTCCTCCTACAATCCAAAGGCGTTAGAGGAATTGGCTATGCTGTATTGCCCATACAGTGTTCAGGGATGTGTAAGGCATTAGACAGGAGAAATGTAGAGTAACAGGGGAGTGGGTCTGGATGGGATACTTTGCAGAGGGTTAGTGTGAACTTGTTGGGCTAAATGAGCGGTTTCCACATTGTAGTGTTTCTGTGAACTCGCCTGTACGTTAGGGAGGTTCTAGTTGGATGGGAACCAAATCCCATTGTCCAGTACATATTTACAACCTCGGCTGTGAAACTACTTAGATATGTCCTGGTCAATAATGCTCTCAAAAACTAAATACCAAAAAAAAGCAGAATAACTGGTATTCACTTTTAATCTAAGAGGAACTATAAAAATACAAAGTTCGAAATGCTTGGCAATGTGTCAACAATAGGACCGTGAGCCATTCCATGGCAAGGTTGAGCACTTAGCAATCCGAACGTTTAAAAAAAATCTCAATTAAGGGGCTTCAATGTCAGAGGATGACATGCAGGTGCTGGTTATTGGACTGGGCTGGACAAGGTCAAAAATCACGACACCAGGTTTATTTGAAAACACAAGCTTGACTGAATTTCGTCCCTTAAAGAGCTGCGTCTTTGGAACGCCTTGACACAGCTGTGCGGCTAGGGTCTGTGCATATCTAAGACGGGAATAGTAAGGAAAAAAATCAAGGGTTACAGGGCAAAGGCAGGCAAGTAGACATGGGGGAAGAGGGGTGGAGAGAAATTTTAAAATCAGCCATGAAGCATGAAGGGTTGAATGATTGTGTAGCAGGTGCTGCAGGGAATGGAGGTTGATGCTCTATATTAAAATCAAATTAATACTAGGTTGACCGCAATACTTAAACGACCAGGGCCAATTAGAATAGTTTGTGTGAATACAATCTTGCTTTCTCTCTCCCCATTATATCAACAGCAGCGGAACATCTAAGGCTGTCAAATACAGTGTGATCTAAACGTTCGCTAGTGGCGAGAGACTAATCCAAGACAGTCTCTCACTGACTTCACGCTGGTTACAGAATAAGTAGCTAGTGGAAAACTACAAAAACAAGACTTAGTTAAAACGAGTTTTGAGCAGCGAGAATAGCGACTTTTCTGTTAAAAATAATCTTATTATAAATTCACAATATTCACGATCTAACCGGCATAAAGTTGGCGGAGACTTATACAATTCCCGCCGAAATAATGGTCATTACTCTTTTAATATGAAATTAAAGTTGTGACGACAATTTGATTGGAGAGTGCGGCTTGAAAAGACCAGACCCGATGCGAGGTTTTGCGACGGTGACATGCAAATACTTTCAGACCTGCTCAGACTTTCGGACTTCGCTTTTATTTCAAATTTCCAACTTCTCAACAATTGCTATTAAATACAGCCTCAGGCTGGTCTGGCAACTTATCAACGGGATTCCAGTCGTCCTGTGGAGAAGCGCCTTCTAATGAACTTTCTGCCAACAGGAGAAAAGCGCTAAGTTTGCCCCGGTACAGTAGTTTCGGGTTTACGAATTCACGATTCTACCAACCGACACGTGTCACCCAGATATCCATACACATTACCAAAAAGATAAGCAATTACAGGGAATGCAAAGAGTGTGCTAGAGAATCGACTAGCAATTGTCCAGAGCTAACGAAATCTTAAACAATTCAACCTCTTGCTCACGTTTGTTTTGCTTACTGACTAAGTGAAAGGTCGGTTTTGATGTCTTGTCACGCTCTTCTGTCCCTGCGGTTAGAACTAATTCACACAATCATGGTCAATTAAAGATAAGCAACGGAAATGTGTTTAAAAATCAAATGGTACACGTGACGTTAGCTAAAGAGCTATTTAAGGTAATAGACGCGTGACATGGGAATCAATTCAAACATGGCACTTTCAAACCCTTGATAATTTGTAAAAACAGAAATGCAACAAAAGCTTTTTAATAGCATAGTTAGGAAAAGCTATTCTCAGTGATATAGTACCTTCCACAATAGACCCTCTAAAACCGCTTTATAGTCAATTGGATACCTGTGATACACTGTTGCGATAAACGAAGGACAAAAGTCAGTATAGTTTTAGCAAATTACAATCAGCTGAATGTCAGGACACCAGGGATTGAAGTTCCCAGTTCTTCAGCGTGTGAAGGGTTCCTTTTCATCCACTGCCCTAGTTCTGGGCCGCAGTATCTCCGTGTAGAGTTACCCTTACTGTATAACACTCCCTTAATACCGTACTGGAGTAGTAATCTTTATTTCTGCCTAAATTCTGGAGCGGTGCTTCACTCTACAACTATTTAACTCGAGTGACAACCAAGCCTAGTGAAAAATCCGGCCAATTTGGAAGTTACACCTTACTCGGAGGAGCCGGTCATTTTTATCCTTCGAAACTAGTGATTCAATTAACCAAAAGAAAATTGCAGATACTGGAAGGCAAAGTTACTGGGAAAAACTCGGCAAGTCTGCAACATCTGGAAAGAAAGCAGATGCTTCAGGTACCGTGACTCTTTCAGAGCTGAAGGCCCAGTTAACCACTCCACCGCTTAGATGCACGGGAAAAGTTTCTAAAGTATAACAGCAGTAACCCATTGGAGGCAACTAGTTCATGGCTGGACTGGAGCGTCACAAGAAAATTTCTTTTAAGATTGTAATAATGGAACATTGCTGTCTCCTCAATGCCGCCGTTTGGTGATTCATCCAAGTAAATGCGGCCTGTCAAAGACTAGAGATAGCTTCCTCCCAATGCTTAAGTAACGCCGCATAGATGGTGCCATCATGACTATTTACATGTTGATGTTTGAGACTTATGCCGAACTTGCCTCAAACTATACCAACAAGAATCGAACACCATCCTTCTGAATTCCAGTGTCCACAAATATTAACCTCCCAATCCATTGCCCGTTTCTCCCCCCCGTCCAACAAGGAGTGGCACGGTGGCTGTGGTTAGCACTGCAGCCTCTCAGCACCAGGGTTCCCAGGTTCAATTCCAGCCTCTGACGACTGTGTGGAGTTTGTACATCCTCCCTGGGTCTGTGTGGGTTTCCTCCCACAGTCCAAAGATGCGCAGGTTAGGTGAATTGCCTACGCTAAATAGCCCATAGTGTTAGGTGTATCAGCCAGAGGGAAATGGGTCTGGGTGGGTTACTCTTCAGAGAGTCGGTGTGGACTAGTTGGGCCTAAGGGCCTGTTTCCACACTACAGGGAATCTAACCTAAACCTACTCCAGGTCCCGCTCGACAGCCAACGGATGCGGAACGTTAGCTTTTAACAGGACCCTCATTCCCAACCTAAGTTTTATCTCCTTTCATCCTTCCACGGTAGGACCTCCGGCTACATCACTTATATTGGTTAGAAATACTTCTACACATCAACTCGCTCCTTTAACAAGTGGATCTCATGGAGCTGGTTATGGACGATCAGAAGTACGGCTGCCTCTCTACCTAATAGCTGACCAGGTTAAGTTTATCGCTTTAGTATGATATTGTCCAGATACGTTTGTAGACAAATTTTCGTATTTCAAAGACAATAGAATAGTTCAACAAAGGCTTGTTGTACCGAAAAAAGTGACCAAACCTTCACCCCGTATTAAAAGAAACTTAGTTAAATATCAGAAAAATGTAAATCTTAAAAACATACCAAACCTAAATTAACTCGTACTTACAAGGCCTACTGATGTAAACGCCGGTTAACTTCCTCTTGAGGCGGAGAGAAAATTTTGCATTTTCAAGAATGAGTAAATATCCCGACGCTCCACTTGAATCTGGGGGTTTGTGAAATTGACAGCAGCTTGTAACGCAGCACCTGGGCCGGATTCAGGTACAACACATTCCACGTGCGAAGGCTGATTGAGGCTGGAAAATCTTTAACTATCCCGTCGAGTTTAGAACTTTTCTCCAAATAACCTCAGAAATAGAAGACTTTTTAAAAATGTTAAATGTTTGGTATTTTCAAATTTCTTAAGTCAAAAATGAACCAAGAGTCGAGTGAAAACATGACACTCCCATTCCTACAAAGTCGGTTATGCTGGGGTACAATGACTGGGTTGAAAAGTACGAAGCGTGATTATTTCCTGTGCCGAATGGCATTTGTAAAGCTGTCCCGGAACGGATCGTGGATAATGATGTAAAATTGTGGTATGCTCGTTGAATAAACAAAGCTTCAACTGCAGATGCACAACGTTGAATTTAGGTAACTATTTTTGTTGTTTTATAGAATGAATTTTAGTGGAAAACTATCACCATTCACGTCATTCAATCGTTTTATATAAAAGACGTGATCTAAGTTTTATTGCAGAACGTAAGGGAAATATTAGATTAACAAGACAATTAAACGCGATGGTGATTGATTTCAAAAGTTGGACTCTAGCTTTTACCTAAGTTAATGAAGTTTCAGCAGCAGTGAAAGGAAACCTTTGATTAGGGTTGCGTGGCTTTCAAGGTGCATTCTGGAATTGCCAACTTCTTAAAAAGTGATTTTTCCTACAATGTGTATTGGCAGCGTATTTCTGCACAAAACATACAAGCGATTTGATAATGAGGGTTTGAGTAGGGAGCTTGCCGTTTGAAGTTACTCCGAGGGTTCTAAACCTGTAAGATTTGATTTGGAGATGCCGGTGTTGGACTGAGGTGTACAAAGTTTAAAAATCGCACAACACCAGGTTATAGTCCAACAGGTTTAATTGGAAGCACACTAGCTGATGAAGGAGCAGCCCTCTGAAAGCTAGTGTACTTCCAATTAAACCTGTTCGACTATAACCTGGTGTTGTGATTTTTTAACTCAAGATTTGATACGAGTCGCAGAACTTAAAAGGCAGGAATGTCTCCTGAATCGCATTATTTTCATAAAGGGAAAAATACGCGTCAACTCTTAATTTAATCCTGTTAAAATAATGTCTATATCCTGGCGATGTTAACACGCATTATTCAAAGCAGAATTTGTGTTAAGAGATTAAAAAAAAGTAGACTGTAGCTTATTTTAAAGCTAAAAATCCCACTACATTAGGTAATATTCCAACAGGCTTATTCCGAAGAACTAAATTTCGGAGCGTTACTCCTTCAGGTAGCTGTGGAGCAGGACCATAGACACAGAACTTACAGCAAAAGATTAGTCTCATACAGTTGAAACGCATTTCAAAGCTGACGGTTTTAACACGGTTGCCCTATCTGCAGCGCCTGTTTTGAGCAGGGGTAGACTGTTAATTGAAAGTCACAAGGTCTTTTCAGCTGAATTATGTGGGTCTAGACTTTCAGGCAAATTTGTTAAAATGCAAGTACGTGAACCTTAACTATTAAACGGACCACGAAATTGACGCAATACACTGAACTATCCCAGGGCTGTTACCTTTTTTTTTAAAAAAAAATAAAATTTAAATAACTGTTTTATGTAAATTCGAGATGCACCGGTAAACTAACATCATTAGATATACTATATTCATAACAGTAGTTGTGAGTGTGCAGAATTATATGAATTAAAATTGTGTTTTTTCGGTTTACGTAGCCTTGTGTATCAATGATATTGGTAACAACGATTTGGAGATGTCAATGTTGGATTGGGGTGAACAAAGTTAAAAATCATAACACCAGACAGAACCTTTTGGACTATAACCTGGTCTTGTGTGATTTTTAAATTGGTAACAACGACCTTTTCAATTTCACGTTCACGTGAAAAGCTGGTGTTAGCCACTGACTTGGAACACCTGAAAATAAAAATGGTGTGTGTTGTTTACGTGCTCTGTGTTTCAATTTTGTGCACTAAGTCAACTTGATCCCAGCACACAAATTCATATAATGCTAAAGCGCGTGTTTCACAATCGCTGTATCTAAATGCAGTGATCTGTACAGAGTGGTGATTGGTGATGGGATCACGGTCATCCTTGGTCAAGGGGACTAAGAGAGAGAAGGATGAGGTTTCAGCATTATGGGTTCTGTTTGTGCTGGATCTAGCCTATTTATTGCAACCTAGTGAGAAGGGTGCCATATTTGTTGATGTTTCTCCATCTTGCTTTGTAGCCCATGGACTATTTATAAAGACAGGTTGATGTAGCGTTCGTCTTTGTTCAGTGGCACTCATCTGTGGGAGAGGGACACTAGTTCATCACATTCGCTGCATGATCTGAATGGATAATTAAGTGCAATGTTGGAGATGGGATGGTTGACTCCCAGTTTGCACCCTCAAATGGCTGTTAAGACTGCAGTGTACAATAAGTTCAAGAAGAGCAGAGAAAATATACTGATTCAAAAACAGAAATTGCTGGAAAATCTCAGCAGGTCTGGTAGCATCTGTGGAGGGAAATCGGAGTTAATGCTTCAGATAGAGTGACCCTTCCTCTGAACCTTACTCTGATTTCTCTCTACAGAAGCTGGAGACCTGCTGAGATTTTCCAGCAATTTCTGGCTTTATTTCTGATTGACAGCATCTGTAATTGTTTTGAAAGATACACTGATGTTCAACTTTGCATTTATCTCTCCAACCAACATCACTGTGCACTCATTGCTGTATGGGAATGCTTGGTTTGAACAATTGGGCCACTAATAATTTACCATCCAACTGCAAGCTCCTACATCTCAGTCCTGATGACAGGAAGATGCAGTCAAAATTCAACACTTACAAAAACAAGTATTGTAGTCTAAGAATAGGAAGGAAAAAATCCTATTAATATTGCCACTTTTAAAATTGTATCTAACCCCAAAATACTCCACCTTCTATGAATTACTTATTTGAAAATCAATTGTTGTTTTAATGTAGGGAAATGAAAAACATAGGATTAGGCCATTTAGCTCTTAAAGCCTGCTCCATCATTTAATAAGAACCTGGCTGATCTTGTTTCAATTGATTGTCTTCAATATCTCTATTCTTTTGTTTTAACCCTGACATATTTAAACATCATATTGAGGACTTGATTGTTTAATTCATCTTAAGTCACATTGTTTTGGCCAAACATTTTTTTTAAAAGTACTAGAGTTGCACTGGAATAATTTTTGGATCCTCTTGTCCTGCTAGTGTTTTGTCATCCTCCACTGTGTAAACAAAATCCAATTAAACCTATATGCCGTTGTACATTATAATCTTGATTGCATCTGTTTTTAATGAGACCACATACCTATTAGTAAGATAAAAGGGTTTGGTGTATGATACGTACTCTTATCTACTGAGGGAGCTCACTATTACCATCACCATCTCAAGAGCAACTAGGGATGGGTAATAAATGCTGTCCTATCCAGGACACCCATGTTCTGAGAGCAAATGTTTTCTTTTAAAGTACATAGTCCATAAGATTGAATTGAAAGATGAGGAAAGATTAACACTACATAACAAGGGAAATTGTCAGAAAAGCTCGTTAGGCAAATTTGAGATAAATAGCAAACAGAATAATTCTCATGTGAGGGTTCAATTGCTCCCAAACAAACTGGCAAGATGACATAATAAAGGGATAAAAGGGAATCATGTTTTTAAAGTATATACATTTTCCAGTGAAAATATAGGGGTAGAAATAAGAAAGGAACAATCACTTTGGGATTGTACCAAACTACCCCACCACAAATAATAAGAGGGAAGCTGCAAAACAAAAGTATAGGGTGATCTCAGATATATGTAAGCATAATAAAGTTACAATGGGAATTTTAATATTCCAAACATTGACTAGGGCTACCATAGTGCTAAAGGTTTGGATGATGAAGAATTTGTCAAATGTTTTAAGAAAAGTTTTCTTTATCAATATGTGGATGCTTCTACTAGAAAAGGAGCAAAACTAGACCTTTTGGGCAATAAGGCAGGGCAGGTCATAGAGATGTACAGCATGGAAACAGACCCTTCGATCCAACCTGTCCATGCCGACCAGATATCCCAACCCAATCTAGTCCCACCTGCCAGCATCCGGCCCATATCCCTCCAAACCCTTCCTATTCATATACCCATCCAAATACCTCTTAAATATTGCAATTGTACCAGCCTCCACCACATTCTCTGGCAGCTCATTCCATAAAGTTAAAATCCCCTACCATAACTACCCTATTATTTTTACAGATAGCTGAGATCTCCTTACAAGTTTGTTTCTCAATTTCCTGACTGAAGTAAAAGTGGGGGCATATTTTGGGTCTAGCGATCATAATTGCATTAGTTTCAAAATGGTTATGGAAAAGGATAAGTCTTTTATAAAAGTTAAAGGTTTTAACTGGAGTAAGGCAAATTTTAATGGTATCAGAAAAGGACTTGCAATAGTTGATTGGAGTAGATTGCTCGCATAAAAAGGGACAACTAACAAGTGGGAGGCTTTCAAGAGTGTGATGACGAGAGTTCAGAGGGAATAGTGTTCCTGTTAGAGTGAAGGGTAAGGCTGGTAAGATTAAGGAACAATAGATGAATAAAGATATTGAGGTTCTAGTCAAGAATAAAAGAGAATCTTAGTTTGGATATAGATAACTTGGTTCATTTGAATCTCTTTAATCAATATAAAAAGTGATGTAGAGGTGCTGGTGTTGGACTGGGGTGGACAAAGTTAAAAATCACACATCAGGTTATTGTCCAACAGGTTTATTTCAAACTATAAGCTTTCAGAGTGCCTCTCCTTTGTCAGGTAGCTAGTGGGGCAAGATCATAGAACACAAAATAGTCCTGTGATTCTGCTCCACTAGCTAACTGACAAAGGAGCAGCACTCCTAAAACTTGTACTTGAAATAAACCTTTTGGATTATAACCAGGTGTTGTGAATTTTAATAATGAGAAAGAAATCAGAGGCAAAGAGGAGGATATGAGAGTGCATTGCCAGATAAGGTTAAAGATCATCCAAAAAGATTCTACAAATACATTAAAAGGGTAATATGGCCTCTTAAAGATCAAGGAGGTTATCTTTGTATTGAACCCCAGAAGATTAGAGAGATACTAAATGAATATTTGGCATCAGCATTTACAGTGGAGGAAGAAATGGACTCTAGAGCATGCAGATAAATAAACTTTGATGTTTTAAAAGCAGTTCACATCACAGAAGAGGAAGTCAGAGAGGTCTTAGAAAATATAAAGGTGGATAGATCTTTGGACTTGATCTAGTGTACCCCAGAACATTGTGGGAAGTAAAGGAGGAAACTGCAAGACCCCTTGCAGAAATATTTGCATCATCTATAACTGTGGGTGAAGTGCCTGATGACTGGAGGGTGGCTAATGTTATGCCTTTGTTTAAGAAAGGTTTTAAGGAGAAACCAAGGAACTATAGACCTGTGAGTCTGACTTTGGTTGTGGGTAAATTGTTGGAAGTGATTATAAAAGATAGGGGGATAGTCGGCATGGTTTTGTGCAAGTTACCAAAAAGATTGATGGCAGAGCAGTAGATGTTGTTTATTTGGAGTTTAGTAAATGAACTTCAGAGTAAGTGGACTGTACAACACGGAAATGGACCCTTTTATCCAACCAGTCCATGCCGAACATAATCCCAAACTAAACTAGTCCCACCTGCCTGCTCCTGGCCCATATCCCTCCAAATCTTATTTATAGATATAACCGATGCTGTATAAATGCACATTTTTGTTTTAAAACAAATTTCAGATGTCATGAACCACTCTACTGTAGCATGACACAGCATATTTGCTCCTCCTCTGTCCTGAGATGGATGCTCCACTGGTAGTGTCAGTCCTTTCACCCATTCTACTTATGTGAGGCTGCTACGGAGAACCAGAGTAAGGTCAGGAGCAAAAGCAACCAGAAGTCCTACCTGACAGAATTGCTATTGCTGCAGGAAAGAATGAAATCAGAAATTATGGAAAATAATGATTACTATGGACCTCCTGGTGGCAGGCTTATTTGGCAAGAGTCGCAGAACAGATTCTGATCTGTCATCTTATGTTAGCATTGAACAGTTTTTTAATTCAACCATTTAAGAGTGATCCTTATATTATTACTTGTATTTCATATCTAAGTTAACATAAATTCCTTAACAAACAAAGTAAATGTATGACTCCAGTTATAATATTGTCTTTGTCAACCTCAATATGCTTTCACTGATGTCTTCATGGATTATACTATTCTCTTTTTTTGCACAAGTAGATGCGATATAATATCTCTTCAGAGGTGGCAAAGAACAAATAGGCCTGTGCATGTAAGACAGGCAGCCAAAGTATGCTTGACCTTTAAAAGACCAACTGTTTTAATCATAGGAAGCTCTTACAGGGTCCTTTTTTTTTATCCTAAATTGTTTTCATGAGATGTGGACATTTGCTGGCTATGCAAGCGACATTTGCCACTATATTGGCTAATTATTAGGCGGGTAGCTCAGTCAACCACATTGCCATGGGTCTAGACAATGATAGCAATCTCTTTCTCTGAAGGACATTGATGAACTAGATGGATTTTCGTGATGATCAATAGTGGTTATACGATGACCGTTTAAATTAGCATTCTATTCCAGATTTTTATTGAGTTAAAGTTTCACCACCTAGTCCAATGATACTATCACTGTGCTATTGTTTACTGAACTACTTGCCACTTCTTTGGTTTAGACTAAGAAAGTATGGAGCTGAAATTTAAGCAAAGGTTTGAGAAGCAGCTTTTTCAAATAATTAAAGAAATGGTTGCAATGTCCCATTAAGCAGTCTTTGCCTCTGAAACACAAAGTTATTGGTTTGAGTTCTACTCCAGAGCTTTGAGCTCATAATCCAGACTGAATTTCAGTGTATCTGAGAAAGTCAATCTGGAGGTGCCACTTTTTGATTACATTCAATCTTGCAAATAATTTAGCAATCGTATGGGACAATTCCAAAGTATTGCAGGACACTTCTCCCAGTGTCCTACAAAGGTAAGTCCTCAATCAGACATGACAATAACCAGAGAATAGAGTTTTTTTTTTTGTTTTTTTAAAAAAATAATATTCCCTTATATGGAACCTTGCCATTTGCAAATTAGCTACAACATTTCCTATGACACAATGGTGGCACCTCTCTCAAAAAAAATTTTGTTTGCTGTTTTTAAAAAAAAACTTTCGATGTTCTGAGATGGTGAAAAGCATGTAAATGGAAGTCTATTCTTTTAAAATGAAAACTGATGCCTTCAGGTTCTAAATGTTGCAAGTACCAGAATTAAGGCTGTGAAATTGATTACCTTTTTAAATTATTTACTTTGACTTAAAAAAAACTAAATTGGTAGAGGCATCCAGTTAGTACCACCTCCCTTCTCTTCCCCATACTCAGAGTCACAGAGTTATACGGCACAGAAACAGACCCTTTGGTCCAACTCTTCCATGCTGGCTAAATATTCTAAATTAGTTGAATCCTACTTGCCAGTAATTCCTCTATACTCTTACTAATCATATACCCATCCAGATGCCTTTTAAATATTGTGTTTGTACCAGACTCCACCACTTCCTCTGGCAGCTCATTCCATACATGCACCACCTTCTGTGTTTTAATAAAAAAAAAGTTGCCCCTTAGGCCCCTTTTGAATCTTTCCCCTCTCACGTTAAACCTATGCCCTCTAGGTTTGGACTCTCCTACCCTTGACTACTCATCTACCCTTGCCCCTCATGATTTTATAATCTCCTGTACATTTTCCTTTCTAAGTATCTGGGCAGCCCAGAGGTTCGCACTACTGCCTCAGAGTGCCAGAGATCCAGATTCAGTTCCAGTCTTGGATGATTGTCCATATGGAGTTTACACATTCTCCCTGTGTCTGCATAAGTTTCATTCCACAGTCCAAAAATATGCAGATTAGGTAGATTGGCTGTGCTTAAATTGTATATAATGTCCAAGGACGTATAGGTTAGATGGATTAGCCATGGGAAATATACGGTTACAGGGATAGGCTAGTGGGATGGGTCTGGGTGGGATGCCCTTTGGAGGGTTAGTGTAGACTCAATGGGCCAAATGGCTGCTTCCACACTAGGGATTCTATTTATTCAATTCTTTTATTAAAAGTTACAATTGAATATGTGTATGTAACCCTACTGGGCAATGCATACAAGATCACAATATACTGTGTTTTCTAAAATAAACTCAGTTTTAGCACATTTTTCTTTGGAAATTCACTGGTGATTGGGATAAAGGTGGAGATTCTTGTTTTCAACATTTTGTGTTGGTATAACTTGCAGTTTGAACATTTTTGAAGGTGATGAGTGTCACTGTCATTGAAATCAAGGCAACACTTGACTGAATGTGGAATTAAGGAGCCGCAGCACAGTTGAACTTTATATGAATTCAGAAAACTTCTACTTGTTAGTCTTAGTGAGCACAAAGGAAAATGGGTGAGATTGTTGGTCAGTCATCTTTGCTTTATGCTATCATTGCAGAGTTTCTCAGGTTAGTTTCTGAGACCTAACCACCTTCGCCCCAACATAAAGCCAACACAAGGGCTGGAAGAAGTTTAGATTTCTTTTCCTTTATACTGATTCAGTTGTGAAATTTAAACTGTCTACTTTTGAGTACTGCCGATCTCTTAGGCATCTTCTGCTTATCCATTTTCACCCTGTCCAATATCACTACTATCTCTTGCGTTACTTCCTAAATTGGGAGCATTATCTTCTTTGGATACTGATGCAAAGTAACCACTTACTATTTCAGCCGTGACTTTGCCTCCAAAATATAAACTCTGTTTAGGTCATCGATTGCCCTCAAACTTCTTTGAAACAAAATAAAATTACTATTGTTATGACCCCAGATGATACTACTGGACCATGTAGATCCTAGAACGATATTTGACTTGATAAATTATACATATACTTTTATTGTGGCAGTTTTTTTGTTGCTGTAATATCAGAGCGAATGACTGCAGACTTGGTTTTTAACAATAAAACAGATTTATTAGGCAAACAAAATAAAAATAACCTAAAATAAGCTCTAAAAGTAATACATTACTTGGAAGATTTCAAAACACTGCAAAATAAAATTCTAACACAATCGTTTTACAGTTAATCAAAATCCAAAGAAATATTTCTTTGCTTATTAAATCTGTAGGCTTAATTTAACTGCTGTTTCTCTGTTTGACCTGTGAGCTGAGGTCTTTTCCCTTGACTATTCACAAACTGACAGCTTAGACTTTCTCAGTTTTTTAATAATCTGTAGAGTTTTAAGCAAACACTCCTGATCTGAAAGTTTCAAAACTATACACTTTCACCTCGGTAACTTATTTCCTTAATTGCTCCGAACAATATCCTTTTTTTAAAGACAGATTTTTATTGTATCTGATTTCATTTATGTCTTGTTTGGACTGAACCCAAAAGCTATTGAACTAAGTTTTAAAATCTTGCTCATTGTAGATTCTGCTATATCTAATGACTTAAATATTTACTCTTTCCTATCACAAACTCCCAGACTATCAACAAATTTTCATACACCTCCTAGGAGGCTTGAAGTCTCCTACTGTTTGACATATACTAGTTTAAAGTCACTGTTCCAGAAGGGCTAGCTGACTAACTCATTTTTAAGCCCCTTCACAAAACTGAACTGTTATTCACACGTCACAAGTTTTATGAAATCACACCTTTCATACTATATATGCAGTTCCATTTTAGATATATCTAGCTTATATGCTAATTCATTAATTTTTTTTGGATTTCTATTTTATATTCTTTAGTCAACTTGATTCTTTACTGTATTGTGAACATTAAATTGTTGTAAGCCACCCCTTTTTTTTTAATCTCTATGCAAGTTATGCAAGAAGCTCCTGTGGATTTTCTGATTCTAGCTAAATCCATTATTAGCCATTGCGATTGGACTAGCTGACTTCAATTTAGGCTTTGTTGATCTCCATGAACCTTTTTGAATCAAAATGATGCATATATATCCAGTAGATTCAGATACCTACATTTAAATTATACACTTAAACTCTTGGCCTTTGTTGAGCAGATACATAAAATTACTGTTTTTATAGTTGTTGAAAATAGAAACATTTTTGTCAATGTTTTTCATCTTGCACACATCAGGAAATTTGCAAATACCCAATGTAAAGAGGAACAATTTACAAATTTTATGTTGTGTGGAGCCAGTTAGCTCCGACAGATGGGCAGTTGGTTTGTTATGCAGGGTGATGCCAAAAGCATGGGTACAATTTCTACACCAGCTGAAGTTACCATGAAGGTCCTGCCTTCTCAGCTTTGCCCCTTGCCTTAGGCATGGTGACCCTAAAGTTTAATTTATCACCAATTGTCTCTCTAGTGAGAGAGCACTCCTGTAGTCCTCTGTAATTAGAACATAGAACATTACAGTAGAGTACAGGCCCTTCGGCGGCCTGTTGAACCAATATGAAACCCATCTAACCTACGCTATTCCATTCATGTCCATATGCCTATCCAATAACCATTTAAACGCCCTTTAAGTTGGTTACAGGCAGTGCGTTCCACACCCCTACTACTCTGAGTAAAGAAACTACCTCTGACAACTGTCCTATATCTATCACCCCTCTATTTAATGCTATGAACCCCTTGTGCTAGCCATAGCCATCTGAGGATCTCACTGTCCAACTTGTCTAACCCTCTGATCATCTTGTATGTCTCAATTAAGTCACCTCTCAACCTTCTCTCTCACGAAAACACCCTCCAGTTCCTCAGCCTTTCCTTGTAAGACCTTCCCTCCATAGCAGGCAACATCCTAGTAAATCTCCTTTGAACCCTTTCCAAAGCTTCCACATCCTTCCTAAAATGTGGTGACCAAAACAGTATACAATACTCCAAATGTGCCTACACCAGAGTTTTGTACAGCTGCAGCATGATATCATGGTTCCAAAACTCAATCCCTCTACCAATAAAAGTTAACACTGCATATGCCGCCTTAACAACCCTGTCAACCTGGGTGGCAACTTTCAAGGATCTATGTACCTGGACACTGCGATGTCTCATCTACACTACCACAAATCTTACTATTAGCCCAGTACTCTGCATTCCTGTTGCTGTTTCCAAAGTGAATCAACTCACATTTTTCTGCATTAAACCCCTTTGGTCGCTTCTCAGCCCAGCTCTGCAGCTTATCTATGTCTCTCTGTAACCTACAACATCCTTCGTCACTGTCCATAACTCTGCCGACCTTAATGTCATCCACAAATTTACTAACTCACCCTTCTATGCCATCCAGGTCATTTATATAAATGACAAACAACAATGGACTCAAAGCAGATCTTCGTGGTATTGCACTAGTAACTGAACTCCATGATGAATATTTCCCATCAAACACCACCCTCTGTCTTTCAGCTAGTCAATTTCTGATCCAAACTGCTAAATCACCCTCAATCCCATGCCTCCGTGTTTTGTGCAATAGTCTACCATGGGGAACCTTATCAAACTGCTTATTGAAATTCATATACACCACATCAACTGCTTTAACCGCATCCACCTGTTTGGTCAGCTTCTCAAAGAACTCTAAGGTTTGTGAGGCACAATCTACCCTTCACAAAACCATGTTGATTATCCTGAATCAACTCATTCCTCTCCAGATGATTATAAATCCTATCTCTTATAAACTTTTCCAACACTTTACCCACAATTATGGCAACTTTAACCTTCCCTTGTACTGTATGGGAATAGTATAATTGTTGGCAAGTGGACTCTGGCAGAGATTTGATGTTGAGAATGCAACAGTTAGATGATGACTGACAGTTAACAACCAACCTTTTTTAAATAATTAAACCAGGAATATTGATTGGTTCACTCCTGATGACAACACTTTGACTAGAGGATGTACCTGTTATGATGTTGAAGGCGCGTACTATATCTTTGAGAGAGAGAATGCTGTTCTGAACTGAGAGATTACACTGACCTGTGTATGCGACTGGATGGAAGTCCCAGAATGTACTGGAAAATTGAAAATGCGTAACATTTGGCTGTGAAATGGATACGTGAGTTTTGGTTGCTATTTTGACAGCATTGAATTTAACTAATCAGTTTAAATTATGCCCCAGGATACTAAACCCATTCAAATTTGAATTTATTGTTTTGACAACATTGAGCTAATGATACGATCCAATGTTGCGGGTACGTGAATGCAGGCATTTTGAAAATTGGCCAGAGAGCAACTGCCTTAGAGAAAGAAACTGCCAGAGAGTTAAAGGTCCATCTAACATCGTGCTCTCAAAGAGCACAATGTTCTGGGGTTTGCCTTTGTGTTGTAACACCTGTTTCAACTTGGCAAAACAGGTGACTGACATTTTGTGTACATGTTCTTAACAGTGCCCTGTGTGGTAATATGTGTAGCTTCCACTATGTGCAAATGTGCCACCAGTTTTGCTGGCGAGTTTTGAGGAACATTTGTAGCTCAGGTTGAGATTCTGGATGTAAGTTTGCTTGCTGACCTGGAAGGTTCATTGGCATAGCATTTACTAAAGAGGAGGAAAACAATAACAAACTGTCATTCCTAGATGTCACATTAGAGCGAACAGCCAGTGGAAAACAACACATACGGACCAAATATTGAACTACAGAAGCAATTGTCCCAACATCCACAAACGAAGCTGCATCAGAACATTATTTCAATGAGCCACCACACACTGTAGCACAGAGGAACTGTGCAGAGCAGAGGAAAGTCACCTATACAGTGTATTCAAAAAGAATGAGTACCCAGTGAACACTGTCTGCTGATTTCTCAGCAAAAAACCCCAACAAGCAGACAAAATGTATCCAGAAACCCTTGACACTCTCCCCTACAACAAAGACATCTCTGAAGTGACTGCCAGACTCCTCGGACCCCTTGGCATCATGGTAACCCACAAACCATGGGTTACCTCGGACAAGCCAAACAGACACATGCAGGAGAATTCCTAGAAGCATGGCATTCCAACCAGAACTCTATCAACAAACACATTGTCTTGGACCCCATTTACCACCCCCTGAGAAAGAGAACAGGAAATGACATTACCAACCCAAATATATAAATAGAAAGCAGGAATCGTCAGTGCTTCGTCTGGAGGCTCACTGAAGATGTTACCTAGTATGGTGATGAAACATCTGAAAATGAACCTTCAAGCTCAGCGAGCAAACCTACATCCACAAGTTTTGCTGTATACCATGCAAGATAATAAGTAGGCTATGGCCACAACTTTCAATCCTGAAAGGTGCTCATGTAAGAAACTGTGCATTATCATATAAACTGTTCAGAACAGATAGAATATGTGTGCACATTCTCCCATTTCAATTTAACAAATGGGCAACAGTGATTCTCTGGTTCATCCCTAAGGACAATGCCTTGATCAATTAGTGTCAAACTGACAGGTTTAAATTTAAACAGACCTTGGCAGTTAATTGTCAGTCATCTAATTGATGTGTTCTCCCTAGCAATGCTTCTATTGATGACTGGTCTGTTGAGACATGCACTATGTACTTTTCTCATATGGTATGAAGTGTTTTCCTTTTCATTGATATTGTTGAGATGTTCTGATGAGAGCATGAAAACAATCTTTGACCCAATGCACCATTTTTCAGCAATAAAGCTTATTACTACATAAAGGAGATTGACCAATCAGACTTTTCTTTGAGTGACATTTTAGAAAAGGTAACTTGTATGATTTTGATCACCTTCAACAACCATGTTAGCATCCCTGACAAACTGGTAAATTATACATCAGTATCTTTGCATGCTTGTTTTCTTTTGCCCCCAACATCTTAGATTTCTATTAGGTTAGCTTCTCAAGCTTTTTTTTAAAAAATCACTAATGGGACGTAGATGCCACTGTCTGGGCCAGCATTTTATTGCCAGTCTTAGTTGTCCTCGAGAAGGTGATAATGAGCTGCCATCCTGCTACTCTATGATCCATTTGCTATAGGTAGAACCACAAAAGGAGGTGGGGGGGGAAAGAGGGAGCGAAGTTCCAGGATTTTGATCCGATGACACTGAAGGAATGGAGGTAGGGTTGGATGGGGAGTGGCTTGGGAAGGAACCTGCAGGTGGTATTGTATCTGCTGCCCTTGTCCTTCGAGATGGTTGTGTGCTTGGAAGGTGCTGTCCCAGTACCTTTTGGTGAATTTCTGCAGTTCAACTTGTAGATTGTACACTGCTACTACTGAGTGTCGATGGTGGAGTGAGTGGATATTTGTGAATGTAATGCCAATAGAATGGGCCGCTTTGTCCTTTGATGTCAGCGCTGGAAATGTGTTGCTGGAAAAGCAGGTCAGGCAGCATCCAGGGAACAGGAGAATCGACGTTTCGGGCATAAGCCCTTCTTCAGGAATGAGGAAAGTTTGTCCAGCAGGCTAAGATAAAAGGTAGGGAGGAGGGACTTGGGGGAGGGGCGTCGGAAATGTGATAGGTGGAAAGAGGTCAAGGTGAGGGTGATAGGTCAGACT
>NC_057723.1:36696934-36732142 GCF_004010195.1 Chiloscyllium plagiosum
TTCCTGAAGAAGGGCTTATGCCCGAAACATCGATTCTCCTGTTCCCTGGATGCTGCCTGACCTGCGCTTTTCCAGCAACACATTTCCAGCTCTGATCTCCAGCATCTGCAGACCTCACTTTCTCCTTTATGATGTCAAACTACTTGTGATGTTGGACCTGCACTCATCCAAGCAAGTGGGAAATATTCTATTACACTTTTAACTTGTGCCTTTTGTAGATTGAGGACGGGCTTTGGGGAGTCAGGAAGTGAGTTATTGTCTGCAGTATTCCTAGCCTCTGTCTTGGTCATATAGCCACTGTATCTCTATGGTGACTCCAGTTCAGCTTATGGTCAATGATGACCCCCAGAATATTGATATAGAAAATCAGTGATGGTAGAATTTCCAAATATCAAGGGGCTGTAATTAGACGGTCTCTTTTATTGGAGATGATCATAGCCTGGTAATTGTGGGACAAGAATGTTACTTGCCACTTTTCAGACCATGGTCTAGGTCTTGCTACATTTGTTCATGGCTCCTCGGATACTGAAGTGGTCTATGAATTGTGCTAAACATTGTACTGGCATCAGCAACAACCCTACCTCCAACCTTTTAATAATTAAGGAAAAGTCATTGATGAAGCAGCTTAAGGTGGTTGAACCTAAGAGACTATACTGAGGAACTCCTGCAGAGATGCCATGGAGCTGAAATAACCGATCTTTGACAACCACAACTATCTTTCTATGTGCCAGGCGTCACTCCAACCAGAGGAGAATTTCCCCAATTTTCATTGATGTTTTGTTAGGACTCCTTGATGACACACTCTATCAAATGTGACCTTGATATCAAGGGCTGTCTGTCTCACTTTACCCCTGGAATTCAGCTCTTGATGGCAAGTACTGAGTAGCCCTGGCAGAACCCAAACTGGAGGCCAGTGGGCAGGTTGTTGCTGAGCAGGTGCTGCTTCATAGCACTGTTGATGACACCCTCCATCACCTTTACTGATGATTGGGAATAGACTGGGGTGATAACTTGCTGGGTTGGATCATCTGTGTTTTGTGTATACCACATTCAGCTGGATGCCAAAATTGTATTTATACTGGAATAGTTTGGCTAGAGGTGTGGCAAGTTCTGGAGCACAAGTCTTTAGTAATAATGCTGGGGTCTGTTGTCAAGGTCAATGGACTTTGCAGTATCCAATGCCTCCAATTATATCTTAATATCACTGAGTGAATTGAAATGGCTGAAGACTGGTGTCTGTGATGCTGGGGACCTCTGGAGGACGCCGAGATGGATCATATTCTTGGCACTTCTGGCTGAATGCTATTGTGAATCATTCAGCTTTGTTTTTGCATTGATGTACTGGTCTGTCCCATCTTTGACAGTGAGGATATTTGTGGAGGCTCCTCCACCAGTAATTGTCCACCACTTTTCATGACTGGATGTGGGAGGAGTATGGAACTTAGATCTGATCAGTTGGTTATGGGATCATTTGGCTTTGAAGTACAGGAGCCAGATATTTATATCTTGTGTTATTTTGAGTTATCTATGTCACTGCAGAACCTATGTAAATCATAGAATCCCTGCAGTGTGCAAGCAGGCCTTTCAGCCCATTGAATCCTCACTGACCCTCTAAAGAGAATCCCAGCCAGAACAATTCTCCTACTCTATCCCTGAACTTTGCATTTCCTATGGTTAATCCGCATGACCTGCACATCCCCGGACACTATGGGCAATTTAGCATGGCCAATCCACCTAAACTGCACATGTGTGGTTTGTTGCTTTTCTGCTGTTTTTCACAAGTTAATCTTCAAGACTGTACACAAATAATTTGACTGAAAAATTCCTAAGGGCAATTAAAAATTCAGTTTCTCATTTTATTTTAAAAGAAACTTTCACTTATTACAAGCATTATTCAAATTTTCATCATTTCCTAATGAGGTTGGCTTCCTTTTATGCACATGCACTCCTTCTGTAATCTGGAGGTAGTGTTTGAACAATTTATAGCCAAATAGCAACTGCTTATGTTTCCTACACTTAGTTTGACTCCTGCTCTTTTTTTTTGCTCTCTTTCATTCTGAGGATACAATTAAGACAAATTAACAGTACAATTCTCCAAAAGACTAATAAAGAAGGCAGAGAATAATTAGTCAAAGACAAACAGAGGTAATTCAATCATTATTTTAAATTGTCAACTCTCAGGGGTAGAGTCCGGAAATTGGACCTTATTATTCTCAAAATCATCACAGATGATGTAAAGATGTTGAAACAAGTACACACAATTCCCCAATTTACCTGATTTTCAGATCCAAGGACCAGGATTTTGTACTTAACAAGAATTACTATTTATTACAAGAAAGTCGACTCTTCACTACAAGTGAATAGTTATAAACTGTTGGCATATCATAATACAAATCAACCTTTTAATCCCCTTACAAACACATACACTGCAAATGAAAGCTGGAAGGAAATTCAGTGGGTCCCTTTCATGAGGTACTGAGATGATTCCATGATCCATATGCTGGTCAGAATGTTGTTTTTCAGTTTTGTCTTCAAATGCTTCCACTGGCTTGCAAGAAATATAAGGTGGTTAGTTTTCTTTTAACAGATATCTTAGCAGTTAAAAGTCACAGCTTAAACCAATTCATTTTTCCTTTTTAGTTGGTTTTCTTCAGGTTTAAAATGGGTTTGACTGCAGAGAACAGAGACCGCTTCTGTGCCGGTGGAGATCAAAACACTTCCCACTATACCTTGTTCCCAGCCCCAAGCTACTCATATCTGAGAACCAATCACACAGTTGTTGGCAGACAAATGGCGTTTGTCATTGAAAATGTCTCACTAGTCCATAGACCAATCAACTTGTTGCCATGCAGCTTCATCAGTACATAGAACTACTTGGTTCGAATTCATCTCTAACCACTCCAATTATTACTTGTTCAAACAAATGTTTGCTCAATTTTTGCCATATGTCAGCTTGCTTGCTTTTCAAAACATGCAGCAATTCTTTAAAACACGTTTTTTTAAAAAAAATCTGTTCTCATTTCAATCCACAATTTTAAAAAGTGCAGAAACAAAAAAGTTACTATCTTTACAAATTATTTTTATTTGTATATAATTTGTGTATACATAACAAAACTAATAACTTTATTAAAATGGACTTAAGTATTGACATTTTTCCATAGTACTAGTTAAACAATGACCAGCTGCAAGACATAGGCACTGTATCACCACCTATTGTCTAAAAGGTATGATTGTAGTGTGTAAAATTTACTGGTGCAGTTTTCATTAAAAGTGTGGCAATGAAAATTTAGAATGAAAAAAATGTTGATGTAGTGTTTCATTAAAGATCTATCTTGTTACTTTTTGTAATAAGACTTTTTGGGAGCAATGCAAATGACTGAATTTGTGAAGAATACATTTGAAACAACTTATGTTTGTTTTTATTAATTTCCTGACTTGGCCATGGCTGGAAAAACTGAGGTTCATTTTTCTTGAACTTTAGTTATGAGGATCAATTGGAGATGCTGGAGACTGTGTTCTTGGAGAACAGGCAACAAAGAAGATCTGATTTGAAGTTTTCAACATAGTGACCAGGCTGCCTAGAATAGATAGGGAAAAACTGTTCTTACTTACAAAAGGAACAAAAGGGTGTATATTTAAAACCATCTGCAAAAGAAGCAAGGGTGAAGGGAGAAATATTTTCACTCAGCAAGTACTTAGTGTGTGGAATGCACTGCCTGGAAGTATGGTCAGGCATGTTAAATTGAGACATTCAAGAGGCCTTTGGATGATTATTTGGATAAAAATGTACAAGAGTAGGAGATTGGCATGAAATAATGATCATTTAACCGGTGCAGCCACAAGAGGCAGCCATTGCCCTACTGCACTGTAATCCTTCTATAATACTGTTTATATTATAGTGAAGGTTCTCCTGTAAAGTGTTTACCATATTCCAGATTTTTTTCTCATGACTAGAAAAAATGGCAATATGTATCCATGTCCGACTGGTATGAGACTTGAACTATGAAGTTGTCTCCCAATGCACTTGCTACTACTGCATCATCTGGTTATTTTTGTAGTATGTAGTCAATTCATTTAACTGCGTAGGCCATTTTACATTTATCTGCAAATAGCCACATCTATCCAGGCAAATAAAGTATGTTCGATCACTGTCTTCACTTACACTTTGTAAGTGATGGAAAAACACAGGGGACTCGGAAGAGGAATATATAATTTCTGGCCTGCTTGAGCATTTTTCTTGAGTGGTTCATTTCAGGATCTGGTCAATTCTGGGAAGTTATTGATGGGTTTCTTGTTGATGGTAATTCCACTGAAATTTAAAGAAAGCTGGTCCCTCTTATGCTCTCTCTTATTGAAGCTTGTTATTGCCAGAGACTTAAGTGGTAATTAACATTCCAGCTCCTCTTCCACCAATCAAGTGGGCAATTGGTCCTGGATGGTATTAGTGTTGCACTCATCCAGGCAAACAGAAAACACTCCTCCTTTTTGTGCCTTGTGGATTTTGCACAGGTTTTGCAGAGTCAGGAGATCAGCCACTTGCTACAGAGTAGCCAGTCAATGACCCGCTCTTGCAGCTATGGTATATTTATTAGTGGATCAGTTATGTTCCTACACAATTGAGATCCCCAGCCCTGATCATGATGGTGAGGGATTCAATAACTGTAATTAAGGGGATGTGGACAGATTCTCTCTTATTGGAAATGGTCATTGCTTAAAATTTGTGTAGCATAAATTTTTCTTGCCATCTATGACCCAAGACTGATTTATTGTCTTTTTTTTTGTCTATGTATGAATAGATTGCTTTATTAGCTGAGGAAGTAGAGATGGTACTGAATACAATGCAATAATCAGCAAACATCACTGTTTCTGATCTTTATTACAAAGGAAAGGTAATTGAAGCAGCTGAAAATGAACAGGCCTAGGATGCTACCCTGAGGAATTCCTTTAGTGATATTCTTTGGCAGAACTTGTGACCTCCACTAACCACAACCATTTTCCTTTTTTGTTCTCGTCATGATTCCAAACATTTGTGATTTAATTTCCTTGATGAGACAGTGACTGTTCTTAGCACAAAGATAGCATTTGTTTGACAATAGCATCAAGGAGCCCTAGGAAAAACTCAAGTCAATGGGAATTGAGGAAAAATCTCCACTGGCTGGAGTTTTACCTAGTAGAAAAGAAGATTGACTTCCAAAAACCACATCAATCAGCTCAGTTCCAGAATATCACTGTAGATGTTCTTCAGGGTATTGCCCTAGGCCCAGCTGTCTTCAATGACCTTCCCTCCATTACAGGGTCAGAAGTGAGGATGCTTGCGGATGATTTTGCGGATAATATTGGTGTCCTACAAGTGGCAGGCAATGACCATTTTCAACAAGACAGAATTTAACCATCTCCACTTGACATTCAATAGTATTACCATCAAATGCATGGAGTTACTGTTGACCAGAAACTGAACTAGACCAGCCATATAAATACTGAAGCTACAAGAACAGATCAGAGGATAATTCTGTGGTGACTAACTTGCCTCCTTTCTTCTCAAAGCCTGTCCACCTTTTACAAGATGCAAGTGAAGAATGTGATGGAATACCCTCCACTTGCCTGGATGAATCTGGCTTCAATGACAATTTAAACTTGAACCATCTGGGACAAAACAGCGTACTTGATAGATGGGGTGCCAATCATCTTCAATATTCACTCTCCCACCACCAATGTGCAGTGGCAGTAACATATATGATCTACAAGATTCATTGCAGCAATTCACCAAGGCTTCTTTGACAGCACTTTCCAAGTCAGTCATGTCTACTGCTTAGAAGGACAAGGACAGCAAATGCATGGGAACACCACATGCAAGATCCATTTCAAGCTATCCACCATCCTGACTTGAGAGAAACTGTTGTTCCTTTCACTGTTGCTGAGTAAAAATCCTGGAACTTCCTAGCAATACTGCGTGGATGTTCCTGACCCCAAAGGACTGCAGTAATTCGATAAGGTAGCTCACTGCCACCACCTTGTGGGCAATTACAGGTAGGCAATAATGCTGCTCTTGCCAGGGACACCCACATCCCATGTATGTTTTTCAGACCATACTGTAAAAGGCTGCCTTAAAGTTGTGGGTCATTATTCTTGTCTCACCTCTATTTAACCTTGTTTTGTCTGTGTTTGGACCAAGGCTTTAATAAGATTTGGACCAGACTAGACCCGACAGAATGTGAATCCAAAATGTTATGGTTGCTCAGCGCTGCTTGATAGCACTATTTGTTGACTCCATCTTCCATTACATTGCTGATGAACCCAGTATAAACCGATGTGGCAATAATTGGTTGCATTGTATTTGTCCTGCTTTCTATGGACCAGACATTCCTGAATAATATAACAGTGACTGGTAGACATCACTGTTGCTGTATGGGAATAACTTGGCTAGGAACAGGGCTAGTTCTGGAACATAACCTCTCAATTTTGTAGTTCTGAAGACTTGACATAATCTGTAGACTTGAGCTGTTTCTTAGCAATAAATTGAGTGATTTAAATTGGCTGTAATTTGCCATTTGTGATCCTGAGGACTTCTGATATGCCTATGTTAAGACATGAATAACTTGCTTGGCACTTTTGGGTGAAGAGAGTTTCAAACACTGCATCAAAACTTTTGTAACTGAAATGCTAGCTTCACCATCAGTGAATGAGGAAATATTTGTGGAACCACCTTCTCTGGTTACTTGTTTAAATAGTTACTGCCGTCTATAATTGGATAAGACAAGACTGTAGAACTTCAATCTGACTTGTTAATTATAGGATTCCTCTTTGACAGCAACCACATGGTAGGATGGAATATAAAGGAAAAATAATGGGAGCTTGTCAAAAACATACAATGATAATTGTGGAAGATTTTAAACTACATTAATTGACACAAAAATCAGATAGCCTAAGGTAGCTGTCACAAAGCTAGTCCTTTTGTTTTCTAAAAGCTGTTCCTTGGCTCAAGGAGACTCTGTCGTTGATTTTTTTTTTTCAGGGGGGCAATAAACTGAGCCAGACTCTGATCAGTCTGGTTCGGTACAGAGATGAAAGGGATTTTGAGAGGTCTTTTGTGTATATGTGAACAGATAAGATGTCAGGTTAAAGTGGTCATATTTTATAAGTGACCCGTATAATGAAAGGAGAGTGGCCAGCTCTTTAGCTGAGCTGAGCAGTTTTAGTTCAGTCTTGAACTGTTTGGAACGTCAACAGGGAGCTGTGTGGAAACCCTCTCTCTCTTTTCTGCCCTTCAACTTCAACCTGTAAGCATGTTATACTGATTTTTAAAGGGAGTTTGCTTATTGGGACTATTGTGTATATTCAGAACAGCATAATTAAGTCTGGTTGGATAGGTTGGGTTCAGTAGGAGTTCTTCTGTTCTTTGTGTTTCATTGTGTAATTTTGTAAATAAATTTATTGTCTGTTTTAAAATCTAGTAGTCAACTTAGCTATCTTACTCTGGGTAATTTTCACTGTACACTTACCAAAACAAATTGCAAAGTTATGGTTGAATGCTGCCTGTGTAAGAATGTTTTGAGTGGTCTGGCCTAGTCCATAACATAGCCTTGAAGTGTCGGTTCACAGAATGTTTCTCAGTCCAGTCTCTGCAGCAAACCAGAGAGCAGGCTGTACTAGCCCATATTTTTAAGCAACTTATTCAGATATGTTATGACACACTTCTGGAACAGGCAGGAATTGAACTCTGGCTTTGGCCTAGAAGTAGGGACACTACCTCATAGAGATGTACAACATGGAAACAGACCCTTTGGACCAACTCATCAATGCCGACCAGATATCCTAAACTAATCTAATCCCGATTTGACCATGCCGGTGTTGGACTGGGATGTACAAAGTTAAAAATCATACAACACCAGATTATAGTCCATTCAGGTGGTTGTGGAGTACACAATTGTAAGACACAGAATTTATAGCAAAAGTTTACAGTGTGATTATACATTTGGCCCATATCCATCTTCAACCCTTCCTATTCATCTAACATTGCAAAATAATAGTATGGTCTAATAAGATGGGATTAATTAATGACATCATAGTGATCATAATATAATTGAATTTTATATTTAGCTTGAGTGAAAGAGTTAGTTCAAGAAAAGTATTTTAAGTTTAAATGAGTGCAATTATGAGGGCATGAAAGCAGAATTGCCAAAAGTGAACTGGTCAATTAGGCTAAGGGATAGGTCACTTTCCCTCTCATCCAAGATCCCAAAGGATCCTTCATATCTGGCAGAAATTTCCGTGCACCTCCACACACGTCATCTACTGTGTCCATTGCTCCTGAAGTGGTCTCCTGTACATTGGGGAGACAGGACACCAGCTTGTGGAATGTTTCAGAGATCATCTCTGGAACACAAGCACTAAACAACCCTACTGCCCTGTGGCTGAACATTTCAACTCCTCCTCCCACTTGGCCAAGGACATGCAAGTCCTGGGCCGCCTCCACTGCCAGGTTCGAGCCACCCAACATCTAGAGGAAGAATGCCTTATCTTTTGCCTAGGGATCCTCCAACCACAAGGGATCAATATTGATTTTACCAGTTTCTTCCTCTCCTCTCCACCCACCTTATCCCCTACCCAACCCTCCAACTTGACATTGACAGGTAGGACAGATTAAGAGGGCAATGTTCTTTCCCACCTATCCACTCCAATCTCTGCTCCCATCTATCACCATCACCATCCCCCCCCACCCCCACCTCCATCTACCTATTACGTTCCCAGGGTACCTTCCCTCCAGCCCCATCCCCCTCCCATTTTATCTCTCAGCCCCCTTGGGCCTCCCTCACACTCCTGATGAAGAGCTTATGCTTAAAACGTCAACTCTCCTCCTCCTCAGATGCTCCCTGACTGGCTGTCCTTTTCCAGCACCACACTTTTTAACTCTGATCCCCAGCATCTGCAGTCCTCACTTTCTCTGCTCAGAACTGTACACAGTACTCCAAAAGTGGCCTCACCAACATCTTGTACAACCACAATTTGACATGCCAACTCCTATACTCAATTGTTTTAGCAATGAAGGCAAGTTTGCCAAACGCTGCCTTAACCACCCTGTCTACTACCTGTGATGCAATTTTCAATGAACTATGTACCTGAACCTCTAGGTCTCTGTTCTGCAATTCTCCCAGGGCCCTATCATTTATTGTGTAAATCCTGCCCTTGTTCACCTGACCTAAATGTCGACTCACATTTATTTAAATTAAACTCCATTTGCCACTTCTTAGCCCAATTGATCAAGATCCCGTTGAAATCTTAGGTAACCTTCCTTAATGTCTACTGTACCTCCACTTTTGGGTCATCTGCAAACTTCCTACACTCCCATCCAAAAAGTTTATATAAATGACAAACAAAAATGGACCCAGCACCCATCCCTGTGGAACACTCTGAACACATGTCTCTAATCCAAATAACAACTCTCCACCACCACCCTCTGACCCCTAATGCCACTTATGATAGATTTTGCAGTCCTTCACTCAAGAATACTGAATTTTACACTATTCTTGATGACTTGATGTGTTCAATGTGGAGAAAACAGAGTGGATGGTAATCTGAAGTATGGCACTACCAAGTAAACAGAGTGGATGGTAATCTGAAGATTTCCTTGTCCAGTTGACCTGATGCTGAGACATATCATGGGGCCTGCCAGAGTCATGTTTCTTCTCCCCTGTGCAACATTGTTCTGTCACTTTTGAAACATCTGTCCCACTGGTCAGACATATCTAAGATTTGGAATTCTGGGACAGTGAGTGCAAGATGTGATTCTGTGCATATGAATTGGGCTGCTGCTTATCTAGTTAATACTTGGTTGGAAACAAAAAAAAGCTGCAGATGCTGGAATCCAAAGTAGACGGACAGGAGGCTGGAAGAACACAGCGAGCCAACAGCATCAGGAGTTGGAGAAGTCAACGTTTCCAGTGTAACCCACAGCAGTTCAAATTTTGGCATCATACTTGATAATGAAGAAAACTTTTTGTGGTATTGGGGCAAAGGGAAAGGAGATTATTGAAGATGTGCTACAAGTCAGGTGTATGTATATATGTGTGAATTGCTACTGCACTCCCTCAACTCTCCCAAAATTAAGCAGTACAGTGAGTAGTAGTGGCTTGGATTTTCTTCTGCTGGCTTAGTGATTAAGTGTCCTGCATTGCGAAGTATTGATGTAGTTATTCTTGGCCTGTAGAAGGTAAATGTAGGCTAATATTTCCATTTCTGACCTTTTTTTGATCATTGTGGACATGAGGGGCACCACGACTGGGGTAACTGGAAAGGCTGTTGACCAACCAGCATGAGTGTGTGATCTCCTAATAATAGAATCAAGATGTGAACAGAATTAAAAACAAAAATCTGCATTATCTTTGTAATCCAATTCGAATCTAAACCAATTATTCACCTTTTGATTTTTTAAGTCGGAGCATTTTGTTCTTTAAAAGGAGCTGAGATGAGGGCTGCACCAGGAGAGCGGTCAAAGTAATGTTTGTTTGGAAACTGGGTGGAGATGAGGGTGTGATTGAACAAATCAGCTGCAAAAATGAGGCTAGAGAGTTGGAATTTTGCAAGTCAGTGAACTGGGGTATAGACTTTTGCAAGGAACAAAAACACAAAGTTGTGTTGTGATATGGATAAAAGATGCAGATGGTGCATTTTAAAAAAGTAATTGGAGAGGACCTTATTAATAGAATGGCACTCTAAAGAAAGAATGAAAATTTTACACTTTCTGTAATTAATTCCTACACATTTTCTTTTTATAAAACCTTTTACAGCACATTGCAATTTGGCCTGTCATTTTTATGCTGGTTCTCTGGAAGATAATTTAACTTGTGCCATTCACTGCCCTTTTTCCCATAGCTTTGTAACTCCTGCTCCCCCAGATGATGATTCAATTCCCTTTTGGAAAAAAATGATTTGAATACACTCCAACATATTCTTCGGTGCTTCATTCCAGATTCTAAATATAATTTCATCTGGTGATCTCTTCCCCCACGTCCCCTTCCCCTAGTCCCCGTTCCCAGCTCCGCACAGCGCTTTTACCTCCTTCCAAAAATCCACAAACCGGACTGCCCTGGCATTGTTTCGTGGGGACATGGGTACTGCATGGGCTCCGGTTATGCTTGCCTTTGCGCGGTTCCTTGCAACATTCCTTGTTCCAGTCTTATTCTGGCACCCACCCAAAACTCTGTCTCCAATATATCGATGATATCATCATTGCTGATTCCCACCCTTGGAAAAGTTAATCGATTTTGCTTCTGATTTCACTGTTGTGGGAGGAATCTCGCTTTCACCTGGTCTGTCTCTGATTTCTCCCTTTCATTCCTCAACATCTGTTTCCATTTCTGGGAATACAGTGGCCACTAATATTCACTATCAACCCGACAACTTCCACATCCTTGCATCCTGTAAAGACTCCATTCTATTTGCCCAGTTCCTCTGTCTCTTTTGCATCTATTCTGATGAGGCCAACTTCGACAAGGGAGCTTCTGAAATGTCCACCTTCTCCCTCAACAGTGCTGGGGAATCCTCTGTTATCAACAAGGCCCTCAACTGGGTGCTACCCATCCTCTGTACTTCTGTCTTCACCATCCCCCCCCCCCCACCCTTTTCTCTTGCAACAATGATAGGGTTCCCCTTGTCCTTACCTACCATCACACCAGCATCCACATCCAAAAGATCATTAGCCATCACTTCCATCATCTCCAGCAGATCTGTGCAGAGGCGGGACACGTGTACAAGACCTGCCCAAGACGAGGGGCTGCCATCCGCGCACAGATGACCGGAGGTGGCAATGCGAGCCGTGGACCACAAAAGGCCAGCAAGGTACCACAAACCAGCAGGGAAATGGTGTCTGGGGGCACCCAGAGGAAGGACTTGCTGGAGCGAAGCAGACTGCAACCAGCAGGAAAGTGCAGCAGCCAATCCAAGCTCCCACAGGACAGACAGAGGAAATGGAAGAGGAGTGAACCAAGGAGGCAGAGGAGTGGATTCCTGTAAAAAAAAAAAGAACAGGAAGAGGAAACCTTGCCAGGCCCCTAAAGCTACCCAGCAATGAGGGAAACAACACCTGCACGAGGAGGATACAGGCAGCTCTTTGGATGGTGAGGACGGGCATAAGAAGGGTCGTCACCAGAGAAAGAGACACAGCACTGCGGGGAGAAAGGAGGGTAGCAACCTCCCCCCCCCCCCCCCCCCCCACCAAACAGGAAATGACGAACCCTCTGAGGGGACTGGTAAGGACCACTCCCCACCCGGTGAGAACCAGGAGGTACCCACCACCCTACAGCTCCAGGTAACTGGGAGCAACGATTCTCTGACACCCTGGTCCCGGCCCAAAGACACCAGAGCGGGGAAATGTCCGCAGCGTGGAGCTGGACAGCTACCTCAGCCCTGTGAGTGTCCAGCAGTTCCCTTATACCACAGGAATGCAGACAGCTTCCCCAGAGAGGCAGAACCAGCAGCAAATGGACACTGGTAACCTCATAAACTGTTAAAATGGTGATTTAAAAATTGTCACTATTAATGTGCGTAGAATTAAATCTGCTACGCCATATGTCTCTACATTGGCCTTCCTTGCCAACATCAAAGCCGATGTCCTGTTCCTGCAGAAGTGTGGGATACCGCACCTCAGCAGCTACAGGAAATGGTCGAGCTTGTGGGCCCATGGGCCGTCAGTTTGGTCGGGGGGCAATGAAAGCCGCGCCTCCGGCCTGGGTATCCTGTTGCGAGGAGGCAACTTCACCATCTCCGAGGTTAAGGAGGTGGTGGGCGGGCGCCTCCTTGTCACGGACGTCGTGTACTAAAACGCTCTCCTGAGACTGATTTTAATGTGCATGCCCCAACGGGTAAGAGTGAACGGTTGGCAGTCCTGCAGCAGCTTCCACTGTTGCTGGCTATGTCCAGGCTGGTCATTCTGGCCGAAGACTTCAACTGTATCATTGATGCAGATGGACGATCCGGCGGGGGGGACAGTAAACTGGAGGCCATGTCCAGAGTCCTGATGGAAACGGTCAAAAATGCCAAGCTGCATGATGTCTTCAGCACCCCTGCAGACGGAGCGCAGCGTAGATGCACCTGGTCACTTGCAGACGGGTCTATACACTCAAGGATAGATTACCCGTTTGTGTCCTGAACGTTCTGTCAGATCCACCGATGTCAAGCCAATGCTCTCCTCACCACTGCCTCCTGCTGGCCGGCTGTCACCTACAGGACGAGCAGCGGGCTGACAATGGACAATAGGTGCAGGAATAGGCCATTCTGCTCTTAGAACCTGCACCACTATTCAATGTGATCATGGCTGATCATCCTTAATCAGTATCCTGTTCCTGCCTTATCTCCACAACCCTGGTAAGGGAACGTGGAAGCTGAACCCCAAGCTGTTGACCCCGGGAAACATTAAGGAGCTCAAGAGGGATTACGCAGGTTGGAGAACCGTGAAGTACCTCTTTGAGTCTCCAGCGGACTGGTGGGAAACAGTAAAAGGGAACATCAAGAGGTTCTTCATCCTCCAAGGTGTTCAGGAGGCGAGAGAGAGGCAGGGAAAACTGTCCCAACTCCTGGAAAGTATGCAGAACTTGCTCCTGCAGATGATGGGGATCGATGTCACGGAGGACCTCCAGGAGGGAAGGGCCAGCAAGCCTCACTCTTGTGCCTTGGAGGCCTCTAAGATAATCTTCCAGTCCAGGGTCCGTTCTGTGGAGCAGGACGAGACGTGCTCACATTTCTTCTTCCAGAAGGTGCACAAAGAGAGCTCCGTGCTCAGCAGCCTGAAGGAAGAAGATGGCTCGATAATGTCATCTCAGGCTGACGCCATGAGGATCAGCAAATCCTTCTATGCCAGTCTGTACGACTCTAAGCCAACCGACAGCGCAGCCTCCCAGTCATTCCTGTCTTCTATCACAGAGGTCTTAGAACACTGGAGAGGCTGTACCAGCCGCTTTCTCTGGATGAGCTGACCAAGGCCCTCGAGTCCTTCAAAAAGAATAAAATTCCCAGAGGCGACGGCTTACTGGTCGAACTCTATTCTGCTCTGTGGGACTTGATTGGCCAGGACCTGCTGGAGGTGTATGTCAGTATGCTTCTGGCAGGTACCATGAGTGAATCCATGAGGAAAGGCATCATCACCCTCATCTACAAGCGGAAGGGGGAGAGGGAGGAAATCAGAAATTGGAGACCAATCTCACTGTTGAATGCGGAGTACAAAATCTTGTCAAAGGTCATCGCCAACAGGGTCAGGTCTGCTCTGGAATCGGTGATCCACCCTGATCAAACCTGTGCTGTACTGGGCAGGATGATCACTGAGAGTCTCGCACTCCTCAGGGATACGATCGCCTACGTGTGGGACAGGGGGTTGGACACCTGCCTCATTAGAGTGGATAAGGAAAAAGCCTTTGTCAGGATATTAAGTACGTATATGAGAGATGTTCTCTCCAAAATGGGCTTTGGGGACGGAATCTGCAATTGGATCAGACTGCTCTATACTAATATTGTCAGTGCAGTCTCGATCAATGGGTGGGAATCAGAGAGCTTCCCAGTCAGATCTGGAGTCAGGCAGGGCTGCCCCTCTCTCCTGCCTTGTTTGTGTGCTGCATAGAGCCATTTGCTGAGTCTGTCAGGAAGGATGCGAGCCTGAGAGGGGTGACTATTCCTGGCAGCAGGGGCCTACAGGCTAAGGCCTCCCTGTACATGGATGAACGTCGCCGTTTTCAGCTCGGATCCGCTGTCCGTGCACAGACTTATGTGCATATGTGACCAGTTTAAACTGGCCTCGGGCCAAGGTAAATCAAGGCAAGAGTGAGGCCGTGCTCTTTGGGAACTGTGCCGACCAATCTTTCATCCCCTTTGCCATCAGGACTGACCACCTGAAGGTGCCGAATATTTGGTTCGGAGGTGCTGGGGTGTGTGCCAAGTCTTGGGAGGAGCATATCAGCAAAGTGAGGCAGAAACTGGGCAGATGGAAGCTACGGTCGCTCTCCATCGCAGGAAAAAAACCTGGTCATCAGGTGTGAGGCACTGTCAGTGTTGTTATATGTGGCACAGGTCTGGCCTATTCTCAGAACCTGTGCCATTGCAGTCACCGGGGCTATCTTCCATTTTTATATGGAGATCAAAGATGGACCGGGTCTGACAGGGCTCTATGTATAAATATCTGGGCAACGGTGGAAAAACACACCCAATGCCACCCTCACCCTGATGGCCATGTTTGTGTGTGTCTGCATCAAGCTGTGCGTGGATCCCCGGTACGCAAACACCAAGTGTCACTACGGACTGAGGTTCTAACTGTCCCCGGTGTTACAAAGGATGGGCCTGGCCTTGCTGCTGCGGAACGCTCCAAGTAGTTGGACCGTTCTGTATCACCTGTCCTTCGTGGAGAAATTTATGAAGAAAAACACCACCTTTGACCACAAGTCCATCAGGAAGTGGTCAGCACGTAGTGTCCTTGAGATCCTTCGGGAAAAGGAGAGAGTGGATCCTGTCGAGCGGTTCCCTGGGCAGACTGTCAGTCATTTGGCAGAATGCCTCCTCGCCAGAACGTTCCAACAAGCACCAAGACATGGCTTGGCTGGTGGTGAGAAGGGCTCTGCGTGTGAGTTTCTTTATGCATTCCCAGACTCTCTCCCGCACTGCATGCTGCCCTCTAAGTGGCTGTGGAGGGGACAAGACTGTCACACACCACCTTCTGGAATGTGCCTACGCAAAGGAAGTCTGGAGAAGAATGCAGTGGTGGATCAATGGTGCTGGAAGAGCACAGCAGTTCAGGCAGCATCCGAGGAGCTTCAGCAAAATCGACATTTCGGGCAAAAGCCCTTCATCAGGAATAGAATGCAATAGTGTTTGTTGAGGTTTGTCCTGAGCAGCTCCGTGACTCGGGACTCCATGCTCTACAATCTTTCCCCCAGATGCACACCGAAACGGTCATCAACTGTGCCTGGAGGATCATCAACGCGGTCAAAGGCACTTTGGTCTGTCTGAAACCTGTTGATCTTCCAGCTGAAGGAGCTGACCCTGGCTGAGTGTTGCGGACTGTCACATTCCAAGGTCCAGGATTACACGTTGAGGGACTCGCTGAAGCTTGGGGCAGCTGCCGCCAAGGTGCGGTGGGGAAAGACCACAATGTAACGTCTGCCTGTCAAAGAAGAACAGGGGGCCCATGCAGTAAGTGGGCTCCACTGACGCCTTAGCTAAATATATGGATGGTAAACGTATAGACCTGTATATACAAATGGTTAATTCTGATCTCTGTATGTAAAGAAATGGGAATGTATATGTATGTATGGCACTACCAACTGGGCCGATCATCAAAATATTTTATGAATAAAGTGTATTTTGAAATTTAAAAAAAGAGATGTTGCCACCACCACACACTTATTCCTATCCGCTCCTTTGCTAATCTTCCGCAGGAACCATTACTTCTGGGACAATCTGGTCCACTCTTCCTTCACTCCCAACACCCCCACACAGACCTGTGCCACATTCCCCTGTAACCGCCAAAGGTGTAACATCTGCCCATTTACCTCCCCAGATTCCAGTGCCCCAAACATATATTCCAGGTGAAGCATCTTTGGCCAACATCTCTGTCTCAGGCTTGTTCAAATGTTTCAGTGAACCTCAGCACAGTCTGGAAGAACAACACCTCATTTCCTGCTCGGGGACCCTGAAGCAGTCCAGAGTCTATATAGAGTTCAATAATTTTAGGGCCTGAAAGCTCCCGAGACCTAGTCCTGTTCTCTAACAAGTCCTGGCCTTGTTATCGATGGTTAGCCACTAACAGCTTACATTAACAGGCATTTACCCTCCTAGCCAGATCATTATCCATGCTTTGTCCAAATATTCTTGTCTCTCTTTGGGCTCTATCTCCACATATGGTTCACTTCTTACTCCCTTCTACTTCCCAGCCACCCTGACAATCTTCTACATATAAACTGACATTTTCCGAGCTAACAGTTCTGAGAAGGGTTACTGAACATGAAACGTTATTTTGGTTTTTATTCAAAATGCAATTTTGCTTTTTTTTTAAAAAAAAAATCCTCATTCTGATGTTTCTTTTCCCAATCACGTTAGTTTGGTGTCTTCTGGCTGTTGATCCTCCGAGTGATTTTTGTCTCTCTCTTCTGTCCGGACTGCTTTCCAAATTCCTAGCTTCTCTAATCTGCCTATGCAACTGCCAACCACCTGACGAAGCAGCGCTCCGAAAGCTAGTGCTTCCAAACAAACCTGTGATTTTTAACTTTATGCAACTGAAGCTCTTTATGTTCCGGTGGACCTTTTCTGTAGCCTCTTATGTGATGCCCAAAACTGGCCTTAATCTCCAGATGAGGCTAAGGCAATGCCATGTACCGCAAACATCTCCATTAAAACTGAGGTTGCTTGCTGTCCATCTTCCATTCCACGGTGACTGCTCAATGGGAAAATCCGCCTCAGAGACAAACTTTACCACGTAACCCAGGCCGTTCGAGGTGGGGGGCGGGTCCAGGACCGTTAGCCAATGAAAGCCGAATATTGAGCGGTCGATTGGGCAGGCCCAATGGGAGAAGTTGTTGGTGTGAGGTGCCTCGCCGGCCCCTATATAAAAGGCCACATGTCGGTAGTGAGCGGACTCCAGAGGCAGGAGCCAGGTGTATTTGGGTTTGATTCTTCTGGTTTGGGACAGGCACTCAAACAGGGAAAAAAAATCAGACGTACATCCGCTTTATTCCTTTCCTTGCCACCCCCTCACTTTAATTTTTTAAAATCGGACGCCTGTGAGATGGCCGACGCCGGGCAGCAGTACGTGGAGGGATCGGAGAACGGTCACTACGAGGAAGGAGAGGGTCAGGCTGCCGGCGGCGGGCGGGGAATGGCGGCGTCGGTGGACGGAGCGGAACCTTCCTCCGGAGTTGACAGCGAGGGCTCGAAAATCAATGCTAGTAAAAACGAAGAAGACGCCGGGTAAGAAGTTTTTTTTGTTACTGATGCGCCAAGCCGCGGTTTTCCCGCCGCCGGTAGGCCCAGGCTCAGGCTCAGGGCAGCATGCGGTCCTACAGCGGAGCTCAGTTGGCAGTGCCCTTGTGAACGGGAGGTGCTCGGCGGCCGGTTATCCCTCCAGGGCGGTTGTGGTACCGTGTTCGGTCACATCGCCCGCGTTTCGTGAGGCGGTACCTCAGTAGGATGTGGAAGACTCCGTTTATTTGCCTCTTTGTGTGAGAGTTTGGGAAAGCTGGCGGTGGGGGTGAGGAAGCAGCACCAGCTCCTGTTCGGGCTGTGTCGCCGTCTCTTTGTTCACGCTGCTCTTGGCGCCATGTGCTTCCCTGGGCTGGGGGGAGGGGGAGAAACAGGAATCGGTAACAAAAGGTCTCCTTTTCTCTCCCGCTCTGTCTCCCACAGGAAAATGTTCGTAGGAGGCTTGAGTTGGGATACAAGCAAAAAGGACCTGAAGGATTATTTTTCCAAATTCGGCGAAGTTGTGGATTGTACAATTAAGATGGATCCTGCAACCGGAAGGTCGAGGGGTTTTGGATTTATCCTCTTCAAAGACTCTTCATGCGCCGATAGAGTAAGGTTGAGAAGGGTTTTTGTCGGTAGACTATACTTTGACCCAGGCGTCTCGCAGCTGTTGGAATGTAATTCAGAATTTTAATCTAAAATTGGGTGGCAAAAAGGCAGTCAAATTTGGGGGGGTGGTGTGGGGTGTGGAAGATACTGTATTTTCAGATTTTGTATTCGTTGCGAATACGGAGGTGAAGAAGTGTTTCAGGATGGAAGTTTCCACAGAGAAACTGATAAGCATTTGACCCTCGTATGAGGTGGCAGTGAGGAAGTGGGATGCTGTCATTTTAATATCTAGGCGCTGCGATGTTACTGTGCGTGGTCAGAATGCATAGTTTCCACGACTAACCTTGTACTTTTAAGAACAATAGGTCATTCAGTTCGTTCTGGCAAATCTAACCATTGCTCCGCACTCCTTGATGCCCTTGCTTACCTGCTGAATGGTCTGGCTATAATTTTACAGTTCAGTTTACTGATAGTTGTAAATTGCTAATTACTAGTTGTATGAAATATGGAGGGAAAACCAATGAGATCAAACAAAGGATGCACACAAATGCTCTAAATTTGTTTGAAATTAGAGTGGAACCTCAGGTGTGCAGATATATTTCACAAGGTGCCCACTGTTTTCGATGCATTTGGTTTACAGCTGTGAAGTAGCAGATTAAAAGCTTTAAGTAATCCTTTCTCGTGTAATAGCTTAGGATCGCACACAACCCAAAGTTTGCACCTATGTTTATTCACAGAGCAATAGGTAGACTTGGTCTTTATCTGATGTTGTACCTGTCTGCCCAACACTCTCAATTACCCCATCCAATTTAATAGCGGAGTCTGCGTTTTTTGATATCTGTAGGAAGTCCACAGCCCTATGGTTTTGACATAATAAAATGTTCCAAGGCAACTCAATGATATTCCAACAATTTAACAAGTCACAAAAGTAATGAGATCTGGGTCAATGGTGTTGGAGCATCTAGAAGGAAAAAAGAAGTTCTTAAGTATGTTGTTCTTGAGCTTAGGATCATGGCAGCTGGGGTCAATGCAACCAAAGTGTAGTGAGCCCACATTGGAGGTTAGACTTGGAGGATACTTCTGACTGCAAGTCCATAAGAAATAGGAACAGGAGTAGCATGTTCAGCCCCTTGAATCTGCTTCATTATTCAATCTGATGACTAGTTCCACACTCTTCACATGTACTTTGGCTGCCCATTTTCCCATCTCCTCCCTTTTTGCTCACTGATCAATAATCTATCTCTGCTTTTAAATATTTGTAGAGACTTTGCACCCACAGCTGTTTGTGGTAAGGTTTTCCAAAGATTCAACCATTGGAAATTCCTCTTTTTAAATTCTTAAATTGATGTCCCTTCATTCTGCGGCTGTATCCTTTGGTACTAAACTCTCCCATGAAGAGGAAACATTTTCTCTCCGTGTTTGCCTGTCAAGCCCCTTAAAAATCCTGCATGTTTCAATGAAATTTCTCATTTTTCCAAATTGCTATATGTAGAATCCCAATCTGTTTGCTTTTTATTTTCTTTTACTCAAAGGCAATCCCTCCATACTAGGGGTCATCTTGAACTACGTACCAATGAAATAATTCTCTTTCTTAAATAAAGGGACTAAAAGTTCCCCAGATATGGTCTTACTAGCACCTTGTACTCCAACCTTATTGAAACTTTACGTGAGCATTTCTGTGGTGCAAGGGAAATTACAGTTGCAAATGCGTAGTATCGGCAGGTTTAGAAAATAATCTTTTAAAGCCACATTTTGCTTCTTAATGTCCAATGTCTATAATAGGTGAAAAGATCTTGGAGGTGAATGTGGTAGTATTTCATTATTTTGGATGATTGTTTAGAAAGCGAGGACAGTTAGTGGTGTACTGAATTAGTCAATAATGTAAGTAAACCATACTGGTCATGATACAGGATGCTATAAATCTCTGTTTGGCTTCCATTCATTGTGTGAACTATTTGGTACAATGGACATCCGATGCAATACTTTATCCTATTTCCCTAAAACCCTTTTGATTAGCAGGAGTTTAGTTGTGGCTGGTGGAAGAGTTTAAGCTTTAAATGCTTTTCATAAAGTGAAAGGCTTAGTTTGTAACATTTTGAATTATGTTTCCAGGGATTAGACTAGAAGTGAGGGTTGCAGGTGCTGGAGATCCAAGTCGAATAGTGTGGTGCTGGAAAAGCACAGTCAGGCAGCATCTAAGGAATAGGGGAATCGACATTTCAGGTAAAAGCCTTTTATCAGGATTCCCAATTATGGGCTTATACCTGAAACGTCGATTCTCCTGCTTCTTGCATGCTGCCTGACCGGCTGTGCTTTTCTAGCACCACACCTTTCAATTCCAGGGATTAATCTCAACCAGAGGAAGTAATTTCTCTTAAGTGTAGTATTTTGAAATCTGATTAGATCATCTCCTAACCATATAATTTCTAGGTGATGCAGTGCAAGTTTGTGCAATCTCTAAGTAAATTTGTATAGGCATCCTTGTAAACTTGCACAGCATTCCCTGCAAGTCTGATATGCTTCCTGTGGTATGTTGTCAAAATCAACTTCTGCAATTTGTGGGAGATGTAGAACTTTTGTATATCTTATTCAAGTCCTATAGGTATGAATGCAGCATTCTATATCTGTACTTCAGTTTGTCACATTTTATGTACCGGATCCTTGTGTCTGTGGTCTGTTGATATCTCTACCTTTTTTTTAACCCCACTTTTGATGTTCTGTCCTTCATATTGGATGGCTACTCTTTTTCCTACAATGGGCTAATCTATTGCCATTAAAGTCATTTCTTGAGTAAATAATGCACTGGATGAACTTTATTTTGTTAGCTAGCTTTTAATCCCTAGAATTGAAAGGTGTGGTGCTAGAAAAGCACAGCCGGTCAGGCTAGCATAGGATTGCATAAATTTTTTAAAATTGCTATCAAACTTGCAGAATTTGCATGATTAATAGATACTTATGCACTTTCAGCAATAACTAACAGTGAGCATATATGGATTTTGCTCTGCTTGTTTTCCTTACAAGTAAGAGGACACCAGGTTATAGACCAACAGGTTTATTTGAAATCACAGTGCTGCTCCTTCGTCAATGAAAGTAAACATGCACAATTCCATACTGTTGTTTTTGAAATTTCTACTTTTTATACATGTAGCTTGTTTTTTCTTAGGTTTTGGAACAAAAGGAGCATAAACTAGATGGTAGAGTAGTGGATCCTAAAAGAGCAATGGCAATGAAGAAAGAACCTGTGAAGAAGATATTTGTTGGGGGTCTTCACCCTGATACCCCAGAAGATAAGATACGAGAATATTTTGGAGCTTTTGGTGAGGTACGTTTTTTGAGAAAGTGTGATGTATTTTAAAGTACTACATTAAAAGGAAGAAATGGGATAATGCTTGATCTCGTCTATCTTGTGTTTGGTGAGTTAGGATATTGTGTGCGTAACTCTTTACAGCCAGACTCGCTTGGGATTGAAATGATTGGATACATGTTTCGCATAAAAGTGTAAAACTAGATTGTGAACCTTCATTGTACTGTACCTATTTGTAGTATTGAGTCAAAAGTGAAATCCTGATGCAGGGCTTATGCCTGAAACATTGACTTTCCTCCTCAAATGCTGGCTGACTTGCTTTGCTTTTCCAGCAACATACTACTTGACTGACTGGCAGACATCTGCAGTCCTCACTTTTTTCTTTTAGTATTGAGCCTGATTACCCTGACAGCGTGCAACTTTGAGCTTTTTTTAGTTTGACATGGCTGGGAATGAAAACACCATATAAATGTTACAACTAGTTAGAGTTGCTCTTGTATAGTTGACTAGGTTAAAAGCAGAGAACATTTTCTGTTGGCACGGTACTAGAGTCATACAGGTGTACAGCACGAAAGCAGACACTTCAGTCCAACCCGTCCATGCCGAACAGATATCCCAACCCAATCTAGTCCCACCTGCCAGCACCTAGCCCTTATCCCTCCAAACTCTTACTATTCAAATACCCAACCAGATGCCTTTTAAATGTTGCAATTGTACTAGTCTCCACCATTTCCTCTGCCAGCTCATTCCATTAACGTACCACGCTCAGAGTGAAAAAGTTGCCTCTTAGGTCTGTTTTATATCTTTCCCCTTTCACCGTAAACCTATGCCGTCTAGTCTGGACTCCCCCACCCCAGGGAAAAGACTTTGTCTATTTATCCTATCCATGCCACTCCTGATTTTATAACTCTATAAGGTCACCCCTCAGCCTCCGATGCTCAGGGAAAACAGCCATAGCCTATTCAATCTCTCCTGATAGCTGAAATCGTCCAACCCTGGCAACATGATTGTAAATCTTTTCTGAACCTGTTGAAGATAAACAGGTTACTGCAATGACATAATGACTCTTTGAGGTATTGTCTATGTTCAGAAGCTACTTTATTTAGATGAATTATGTGTAATGTACCTCCTGTATGCAAGACTTTTTTTTTCCCTGCTTCAGTTTAAAATATTAGCTTTGCGCTTACAAACTTTGAATTCAATTTAGGTGGAATCAATTGAACTTCCAATGGATAGCAAGACCAACAAAAGGAGAGGATTTTGTTTCATTTCATTTAAAGAGGAAGAGCCAGTAAAAAAGATTTTAGAGAAGAAGTACCACGATGTTGGAAATAGCAAGGTATCGGATGCAATTAGCTTATTTTACAAAGCTTCAGAAAGAAAAGTCAAATTTTATACACTAATTAGTTTTGTTTTTGTTACATAGTGTGAAATAAAAGTAGCTCAGCCTAAAGAAGTTTATCAACAGCAACAGCAGTGGGGAGGCAGAGGTAGCGTTACAGGACGGGGTAGAGGTGGTGGCCGTGGAGCTGGTGAGTTGCATGTTTACACTACTAAATGTGAAGGGGAAAATAATGTGTGAAATCAATCTTTTAGTACTTAACAGTATGTCTTGCTAAATTTAAAGGTCAAAGTCAGAACTGGAGTCAAGGATACAGCAATAATTACTGGAATCCAAGCTATGGCAGCAGTTATGGTTACAGCGGTCAAAGTGGCTATGGTGCATATGGAGGCTATGATTATACTGGCTATAACTACAATAGTGGTTACTATGGTGGATATGGTCAAGGATATGACTACAGTAAGTACATTTATTGCTGTACTGAAGCAAGGCTAGTTTGGATTGAGGCCTAATGTGTTGGAAATTCTAATTCAGTTTTTAATGTTTTAGATTGTGGCAGAAAATGGCCACATTAAATGCCATTTGCTAATTCCTCTCCAACTAACAGATTTGACCATAAGTGCCATTCATGAAATGTCCTGTTTTTGCTGTCTTGTTTCAGTGGAAAACTGCATTTTGTATATCAAATTTTAGAGCATCAGCTTAGCTTTTTTTTCTTCCAGATCAGAGTAACGGCAACTATGGGAAAGCGCCAAGGCGTGGGGCAGCTCACCAAGGTGGATACAAACCATATTGATATGGAATGTGAATGCAGGTACGTTGCCAGTTCTGCAATGAGTCTACTTCTGAACATTGGTATCTTTCGAATAACTAAAATGAGTGGTGAGATCTAACCAAGGTCAATATTTTCTGGTGCATTTTATGTTTTAAAAAAAAAATTACTGGTTCCTATCTGACGTGGTAAAACAAATGAGGAAGGACTTTCACAGGTGTTCTGCGCATGATTAGAACAGCAGTGTATTATACTCAGAGCCTTTTACAGAAAACTGGAGATAGGAGGAAGACAACTTGTGATCCTTATTGAAGGTGTGCAGTTACTCAAGGTAGGCAAAAGTGAAGACTGCAGATGCTGGAAATCAGAGTTTAGATCAGAGTGGTGCTGGAAAAGCACAGCAGGTCAGGCAGCATCCGAGGAGCAGGAAAAACAATGTTTTGGGCAAAAGCCTGAAGGCCTACCCTGGAGGCTTCCTGCCTCTATTCCTGATGAAGGGCTTTTGCCCGAAACTGCAATTTTTTTTCTTTTTCTTTTCCTTCCTGCTCCTTGGATGCTGTCTGACCTGCTGTGCTTTTCCAGCACCATTCTGATTTAAACTCTGGTTTCCAGCATCTGCAGTCTTCACTTTTGCCTAGTTGATTTTAACCTTACTGCAAATCCTCTTGCAAGGATGCCTAACTTGAAGAAGTGGAGAGAGGAGGAGAACAAGAATCTCAGTGAGCCTTTCTCTCACTGCAACCCCCAGGTCATCTCCTCTGCCCTGAAGCTCTTCGATCAGTTACTCAAGGTGTCAATTATGGTTGTTGTAAGCTAGCTGAGAACTATTATGAGGATGGTATGGGGGAGGGGGTTGGGAAGCCACCTACCAAAAATTGCATCCCAGTCCATTTTGTTGATTCTACATTTACGATAGAACTCTGTTCAGTTTTGAACTTTACGTTCAATATTTGATTTAAAGGTTCAATTCAGGATATTGCAAGGTAAACCCGATCTCCACGACTGTCTTTGTAGTTCCTAGTTTTATGATCCAACCAGTACCCAGTTGCATGTACTAACTTAACATTGCCTTGAGGCATCTGCTAATTCTAATATGTACGGCCAGAACATGACTGGCCTAGGTATGAGCTAGTAAACACATTTTGATTGCTGTGTTTGTTAAATTGAATGCATGTAGACTGAACGAAATGGATTTGAACCCAATTTTCTGAAGAAATTATGTCACCCCCTTTGTGGCTGATTTTTGGATGAAACGTGGGTTTGCTACCATTTCATTTTTTTAAATAAACATTCCCATCAGTTCTGTACAATTAGGTTTTTAAACTTTTGCTAACTCTTTGGATGAAGGATCCCACACATTTTTTTTTTCTCTCTCCCTCTCTCTCTCTCTTTCTCTCTCAAATCTGGAGAATGTCACATGAAGATTAACAGTAAGTAAACTTCATGTAAAATTAATTGGACTTGTGATCCCTTGAACAATAATAAATGTTTTGGCTGTTTGGCAATTCAAAATTCCACAGAAATTTAGTTCTAAAGGACAAATAATGCTGTGGGTCATAAACTTCCATCCATAGGAAATTGCAGATAATTGTGATCAGATTGTAAGCACAGAAGTGCAAAGAGTACTTTTTAAAATTTCAAATTTTGGAGCAAGTTTGCTGAGACTGATTTTCATAGGCACACTTTTTATTTTCTTTTCCCACTTCAACTTAATTACTACTCGAAATTGCGATGTTTACACATGTTCTAATGTGTCATGCCAGTGTAGTTCATAGCATGTGAGACATAACCTGAAGGAGTGGACAGGATTCCCTAAAGATGTATATTTTTAAAGCTAATTTTTCTTGCTCTTAGCTACATACCTTGTGGATATTTATAGGACAATATAATTGTCTCTTGCTGTACTTGAATTGACAAGCTATATTAAAGTTGGATTTTTTTTTTAATGGCCATCCAACATGGTGTGCAATTGGTTAGCTTCAGTTTGGGTGATTTAAATGAATATCCGGTTTAGTGTTCAGTGCTGTCATAGTTTTAATCTTTGCCCTTTTTTTCTCTAATGGGTGGTTGACAAGAAAAATGATATAGCCACATTTACTTTGACCACTTGCTTCATTTCAGTGAACTACCAATGTGATCTTCCCAACACCGCTCCAAATTTGTTGCCTTACTTCTATTAAAAGATATTTGTATGAGAACCATAATTGATTATTTTGGTACTTTTTTTCAGGTCATCAAGCTGGCAAAAAATACACAGGTCCTCTAAATGCAACTGTGTTGCATTTGGGGACTAGACTGTTTTCACTCCGGATGACCCCAAATGTACAGAAGATTGTTTTAGGGAAGCTTGTCACTTTCCAACTTTTTATTTTGTAGTCTGTCTTTTGTGTCGTACATTTCCTGTGATGGAAGTGGTTTTTACTGTACTTTTTGGTACCTAATGGATGCTAATAATGTATTATGTAAGTTTGTATTTTACATAAAATTACTGGATTTGCATCAATACCTTGCTTATTGGAGCAATCAGAGTTTCAGAAATAAAAGTTCCTTTGTGTATTTGTGTTGCATGAATTTTGTTTGTATTCATTTCAGTTTACTTCTGATTTTATGTAAATTAAAGAACATCGAAGGCATTCTGTTTTGAGTTAGTATTTTACATGTCTACTTGATGGGGTGTATTGCTGGACCATTAACTGGTATCTGCTTGTACAAGCTGTTTTTTGGAAAATTAGGATCACTAGCACATTTTATAGGATTAGCTTTCATTTTTTGATATGGTACTGTTTGTGTTATTACTGACTTACAAACAATCCTATGGATCTGCAGTTGAAAGCTAGTGCAGAAGCTAATTCAATAACTTCAATGCAACTGCTTTGCTATTTAATAATAAATTTTATTTTTGTTCTTTACTACAGAAACAGTTTCTGATGATAAAGATCATTTTTAGTGAAATGGGTTTTTGATATGTGCACAACTGTATTCTACATAAAATCATAAACTTTTTAAAAAGGTTTGTGTTCTTCACCTATTTGTATATTTTACTATTTTTAAATATGAAAGGAGTCCATATGAGAAGTGGTGGAAAGGAGACTTTTCTCCATTTTAAGTCACAGATCTTTTAATGTCCCAACTGTCAGAAGTCCAGCAGCAGTAATGTTTGTTAGTGCAGTATTCAACCTTGCATTGAATGTTAATCTAGTCTAACTTCAGGACCTGGATTGGAATCTAGGACACTGATACAGATAGGTGAACCCAGTGATACTGAAATGATTACTGGATTGATTGAGTTGTTGCTTGGAATGGAGAGTAATAGCAACTTTTATTTTTGTATGGGGTCTTTTTGTTAGAATATTACAGATTATAGGGTGATGTGATGGTTGAAAACATGAAAGATAGACTGCACAAGGTGTCTCAAAATATTGTAGGGGCAAAAGTGTGCAATTTTGTACTGGAAAAGAATTGCAGGAATTGGGAATGTAAATATTAATTTCCAGGTTTACTAACGAAACCAAGTTTCCAAGATTCAGTTAGAAAAGAAATTGAAATAACACTGATTAGGGTTTGCTGACAAGGAAAAATGATCCTAAAGCAGTATGGCCATATCCTGTCTTCATGCTATGGCATTTATGTAGGCTTCGTTGCTGCATCCATAAATTCAGTCTTTTGATTCACTTCAGATTTGCACGTATTGGCCACTTTCAAATCTGTGATACAAATATTCACAAAACAGTTACTAAAAATCCCACTTTTGTGCAATAGATATACTTTTAAGTATTGATTATGACATTCTAATGGCAACAAATGTTAGGGAGGAGCATTGCAGTTGTCTCCTCTCTGTATTTAACAGTACTGCTATTCAGCAGTACTTTTTTTTAATTGCCAAAAGAAGTCCTGAAATGCCTGTGATTCATCTGTTAAACTGCAAATCCCTTTACAGTAGTGAATACATTGGGATACTGAATCTATTTACACTTGTTATACCATCTAGAAGTGTCCTCCATAGTCAATTAATTACTTGAAATTTGGTTGATAACTGGTAAGTGGTGCAGAGTACCATGCAAAAAGTATGAGGTTAATTGGATTGTCATTTGTGTGCTTTTGATGTTAGGGCTCATATTTATTACTTATCTCAAATTTGCCCTTTTGAGGTGGTGATGAGCCATCACCATGAATAGCTGCATTCTTTTTGAATATAGATACACCCATTAATGTTAGGGGGAGTCTTTTCAGGACTCTAGTGGTTGTCATTGCAAGTCAAAATAGTGGTATTGTAGGGCCTATGTAGATGGTGATCTTCCTGTTAAATTTTTTTGTTCATGTAGTGGTAATGAATTTGGAACGTGCTCTGTAAAGGGCCTTACTGATGGATGACACGCACTGCTGCTGGGGCCATCTAGATGAGGCAGACAGATAAGTTTTTAGCAAGCATTTATCAATGTCCATGAGTATTCCTATGAGATCACAACTAGTCAGGCAATGTTTTAATCAGCTTTTGCAAACACTTACCAGTAAGTATTGTGTCAATTTTTCCAACTAGATATTGCGCATCTTCCATGGTGAAGCACATTGGGGGTTTGAATTTCAGGACATTTCTATCTGGTCCATCAGTGCTAAGTAAGATAAATTCCTTTTTCAACCTGATGGGTAAAAAGTGTAAAATTAAGTTTAAAGTGTATGAACAAAACTATTTGAATACCATAATTTCTTTCCTTCTGTCTGCATGAACCTGAACTTTCCATTCTGACATTTTACTATTCTCTACCTCCTACATTGTTCTAATGAAGCTGGAGGAATGTGCTATTTGGATCTCTATTTGGATGCTTTTAAATCTTTCGCCGATTAAACTTTTGAATTCAATTTAATGCAGCTTCTATCTTTCTGTTAGATGTTAGTAATGATTCTGCTATTGCTATTTATACCTTGGCTAGGACTGACACTTGTTGTCTGCTCACCCCTGCCATCCTCCTGAGAGACATCAGGAAGAGATGTGTGTAATCAGCCTGTTTGGGGCTACTGCTCCTGATTCTCTTCAGTTGAAGTATGGATCTTGTTTTAAATATTCATAATGTTGCAGTGGTCTTAATCTACATCTAGTTTATGCATCTGTCCCCGATTTTTATTTTTTTGATTATTTTTTTTAAAGTCCTTGCTGTAAGTCCTTCTAATTGACAAAGAGTGAAACCGATTAATGTTGTCCTTGAGCTAAATCAATATATTAAGGCATTATTTGGAGAGCATCTATATAAAGGGGGTAGCTCAGTTGGTACATGACCCCATTGCTTTGAGACCTACACTAGGTGATAATAAAGAAAACTCATTTGTTTTCTGAAGTATTTTAATCTGAATCTATTAACTCACAATTCTCTTCCGTAGAAGTTGAGAATTACTCACAGTTCTGACAACTTTTTTTCCAAATGAAAAGTGCTCTTGATGCAAGAACTTGCAATTGGTTATAGATTCCACAGACCTAAAAATAATTCATTATCTGTTTTCAAAAAAAAACTTCTGGCATTTAATTTCAATGCAGACATCTGTGTAATAGATATGCTAAGTGTTTCTGTAATTGTTGAGATTAATTTCAATATGATACATGAAATTGGTCCAGTCTAAGGATCAGTATTAGCTGGAGTTCTGATGGTCCTAGGCATTAAGTATTTACTGTCTTTATTTGATTGGCAACTGGTCAATATTAAATAGTTCTAGGTTTGAGCCTTCTAGTGAGCTAATGGGGATTGCAATCATTGGAGGAGGTTAATGTTGAAGAGCATGGGTGCAAGTGAATATTTAGTTCTATGGACAAGTTAGAACAAAATTCAACATCAAATTTTCAACATTGTTGTAGGCAGAGGAAGAAAACTTTCAGTTTTACAACAATCTTAATACCTTGCAATTAAATATTCGGCTTCCGCTGTAGCAGGCGTCCTCTTCTGTCGATCTCTCACCAACTCTGCTCCGATAAATAAACCAATACCCCTTTAGGTACAAAAGTGAAATATGTCAATTCAAAATCAAAAGCATTCCAAAATAGTTTTATTGGCAGATTCAATACCTGACATCTCCAATGATTGGGTGTTTGACCTTCAGTTCATTTAGTAGGTTCATTAAGTAGGTACCAACTTGTGTAGCACTCCCACACAGGTCTTCCTTCTCAATGACTTCCAAAACTGCAAGTCCAATTGCACAGGATACTGGACTTCCTCCAAACTGGAATACATCAGTGACATAGCTAATAAGAATTTTCAAATAATCTTTTCCATTCTAGCGTCTGTTGCTTCCATCTCAATAGTGTGGAAACAGACCCTTCTGGCCAACCAGTCCACACTGACCCTCAGAGTAACCCACCCAGACCCATTTTCCCTCTGACTAATGCACCTAATGCTATGGGCAATCTAGCATAGCCAATTCACCTAGTAGCTTTTAAAATCCAAAAATGTGCAGGTTAGGTGAATTGGCCATATTGAGTTGCCCGTAGTGTCGGGTGAAGGGGTAAATGTAGGGGAATGGATCTGGGTGGGTTGCGCTTTGGTGGGTCAGTGTGGACTTGTTGGGCTGAAGGGCCTGTTTTCACACTAAGTAAGTAATCTAAATTGTCATGAAATCTAAGTAAAATAATCGCTAAAAATACAGAATGCAGTGGTTACAAATTTTAACAACTGAGCTTTTGCTTAACCCCATTTATAAATGTATTTTCTCTTCCCTCTTTTCTCCTACCCCACATTGCTGGAGTGTAGATTCACACTTCAATGTTCTCTTGGGGATATATATAAAAATGTACACACTCTCCCTGTCACTGTGTATAATTGTGCAATCTGGCTAATGGGCAGAAATGGGACTGAATACATGTCGATGCCTTGTAACAGAGTTTATTAGAAATTATCAGAAAGAATTATAACACCATCTTCTACAATCTGCACTGAACATATAAAACCAATTGATTACCAAGTGACAAGTCTGGAAAGAACAATTATATTTAACCAGCAATACAAATTGAGAAAGCCTATGATTAGGCAGACCTCAATTGTAATACACAGTTTACACTAGTTTGAGTAAAGTATCTCCCTACACATTTTGTCAATTGTGTTCTCATCTGAAATGATGTTCCCAACGATCATAGTTTGGATACATTAATTACAATTTTGTTTGTGCCACAAAAAACCATGGTAGCAAAATACAGGAAATAAACCTATTTATTGTTTATTTTTTATTTTTAAAAAAAAGTGTCATTCCTGATTTACCTTCAGTGACTTTGGTACTTTGCAAAGCTAGGGTCACACAAGAGGTGCTGTCTTGAACTATGTTTTTAAAAAGCAAATGATTATTAGTGGAAAGCAACTTCTGAGGTTATGCTTTTTTTTCATAAAATCATTTCCTTAGGAGGTGGATGAGGAAAAGATTCTTAGGAATAAATGTTAATGAGGAGTGGGTGCTGACTTACTGCGTACCACAGGTACAGATCCTTTATCCGAACATTCAAAAACCGAAATGCTCCAAACTCAGGTTTTTTTTGAAGTTTTCTTTCATTAACAAGGTTGTTTGATGAGTAAATAGTTAACCCAAGTCAACCCTGTGGGCGGCACGGTGGCACAGTGGTTAGCACTGCTGCCTCACAGCGCCAGAGACCCGGGTTCAATTCCCGCCTCAGGCGACTGACTGTGTGGAGTTTGCACGTTCTCCCCGTGTCTGCGTGGGTTTCCTCCGGGTGCTCCGGTTTCCTCCCACAATCCAAAGATGTGCAGGTCAGGTGAATTGGCCATGTTAAATTGCCCGTAGTGTTAGGTAAGGGGTAAATGTAGGGGTATGGGTGGGTTACGCTTCGGCAGGTCGGTGTGGACTTGTTGGCCCGAAGGGCCTGTTTCCATACTGTAATCTAATCTAATCTAATCTAATACCCACTCGATGTGTGTCACTCAGGTGTGACATGGGAGGGTGTGGCCAAGCCTGGCCTGGGGTTTCTCTGTGCACACTCCCAAGTCGACACCCACTCTGTGTGACACTCAGATGCAATGTGGGGGGTGTGGCCAAGCACGTTCTTAGTTAGAAATCTGGATTACTGAGGCTAACTGCAGGAGATTAATTCAACACCAACTAGCACAAGACTTTCCATGACTGCAGCTTGGCTAACCACTGTATTGATTCAGTATATCAAAATAGCAACTCAGGTCCTTAATTTTAAATACGACCAAGCAGAACCTTCTATTTTGAATTTGGTAATGTAGATTGAAACATCATAAATTTCACAGGGTAGAGGCAGAGATATTGTTTCCCTTTTTTTGGAAAGTCCAGGACTAAAATCATCTGAATAAGGGGTCGCACAGTTTAAAACCGAAATGAGTAGTGAATCCATGGATGACTTTACTGCAGAGGATTATCAATGCTGATTTAAGTATCTAAGACTTAGATTTTTAAATCTGCCAGGGAATTGAGCGTTGCTAAGAAAATGTAGGAATGTGAAGTTGAGGGTTAGCAGATCAGTTATGCAGAACAAACTCAATGGGCTGAGTTGGCTTACTTTGCTGTTACATCTTAGAACTTCTCATTCAGAGTTATTGGTACTTTTTAAAGTATGTTACAAAAAACACAATCGACATTGCTTTTGCATAAAAGTATTGGTTTGATTTGAAGATTTTCATTGACAATCTCTTGTTTTTGCAAAGCAGCTACAGTCATTGTTCCTGACTTACTGTATTAAAATGCTCCACTCCAGTTGCAGCAAATGCACCTGCGATTTCTTTAGTTGTCACCACACAAGCTAATGGGTGTCCATTTCCAATAGGTTTGCCCATAGTTACAATGTCTGGTAAAAAATCATCTCCTTGTAGTTGGAATGCCCAAAAATGTTTTCCAACTCTTCCAAATCCAACTTGGATTTCATCAGCAACAAACAATCCTCCAGCTTTGTGAATATGTCTGCAAAAAAGAAAAGCAGGTAAACTTAATAGCATTTGATAATATCTTTCCTCTTTGCCCCTGCACAACCTGTGAAAAAATATCGTGTACCTTTTTGGAATCTGGTTTCCATAAAACATTCTCAAATAAAAGGTGGAAATTTCCCATTTTCAGTTGGTGATTAGGATGTAAAGCATTTGTGAAGTCTTAAGAATTACATGGGTGGCATGTTTTTAGATGTGATTATCTCATAGCTGAACGAAGTTTAATCAGGGGAGGAATAGTTGATCATCGGTCAGATGAGAGGAAATAAGCAGGTACTTAGGAAAGCCCTTAAGTTCATCTCAGAGAAAAATAGTTTTCTATGGATGTAGGTTTGCTCGCTGAGCTGGAAGGTTTGTTTTCAGACGTTTTGTCACCATACTAGGTAACATCTTCAGTGAGCCTCCGGATGAAGCACTGTGGTGTAGCCTGCTTTTTATTTATATGGAATAGAATATAAATAGATATACAGATAAGTAATGTATGTCTATTTATATTCTATCTATTTATCCTACATCCAGAACCTCAACCTAATCTACAAATCTTCTCAAAACTCACTAACAGTTTTCTGTGTTGGATAATGGTAAGAGTGCAGCCATAGCCTAGCTACAGAAGGAAGGAGGAAAAGGAAAGTAAGAGTAAAAGTGGTTTGAGATTCAATAGTATGGAATGGTAGAGAAGTGTAACTTCAAGATGCATTCCCTCCCTGGGGCCAGGCCAAGGATGTCATTGAACAGCTGTTGGTCATTCTGAAGGAGGAGGCGATGGTCGAAAGTGAGATGAAGTCCTGCAGTAATATTTTAGCAGCTGGGTAGCAGGACTTTGAGGATTAGCGTCTCTGAATTACTCATAGTGCCACATGCTCTTGAATACAGGAATACGCAGAGCAGATAAATGTATGGCTGAAGAGTTGGTGCAGGAAGAAGGGCTTTAGATGCCTGATGTTTCCTCACTAAGAACATTGTGGGTTTACCGACATACAGCACATGGACTGCAGTGGTTCAACAAGGCAGCCCACCAGCTTCTCAAGAATCAAAAAAAAATCTCTTGAACTGGCATACATATCTGCCCTTCTATTTCTTCCTGACTGTTTCAGAGTCTATAATACAACCCAAAGTGATTGCCCCTTTTTAAATTCTCCTATATGATCTCAATTGAAGAACCATCCATGATTTCAACCCTCCTTATTGCAGTATTTCATGCCTTTATCAATATTGTGACACCATCTCTTTTACAGCCTGAAGGTTCTATATTTCAGATATTGAACTGTCAGCCTTATTGCTCCCTCAAACATGTTTTCATATTAGCAATGACATTATATCCCTATGTATTAATCAACACTCTCAACTCATCTGCCTTACTCAAAACGCTGTTAGGGAAGGATTTCCAGGATTTTGACCCAGTGACAGTGACGGAATGACGATATACCTTATTTCCAAGTCCGGACGATGAGTGGTTTCAGTGGGAACTTGCAGCTGGTGCTGTTCTCATGGATCTGCTGTTTAGCTGCTGTTATCCTTCAAAATGGAGGTCGTGGGTTTGGGGATTGCTGCCTAAGGATCCTTGTTGAATTCTGCAGTGTATATTGTAGACAGTGTACATTGCTGTTCCTGAGTGATAGTGGTGAAGGGAGTGTATGTTTGTAGATATGGTATCAATGAGGTGGCTGCTTTAGACAATAGACAATAGGTGCAGGAGGATTGCTGCCTAAGGATCCTTGTTGAATTCTGCAGTGTATATTGTAGACAGTGTACATTGCTGTTCCTGAGTGATAGTGGTGAAGGGAGTGTATGTTTGTAGATGTGGTATCAATGAGGTGACTGCTTTAGACAATAGACAATAGGTGCAGGAGTAGGCCATTCAGCCCTTGGAGCCTGCACCACCATTCAATATAATCTTGGCTGATCATTCCTAATCAGTATCCTGTTCCTGCCTTATCTCCATAACCCTGGATTCCACTATCTTTGAGAGCTCTATCCAACTCTTTCTTAAATGAATCCAGAGAGTGGACCTCCACTGCCCTCTGGGGCAGAGCATTCCACACAGCCACCACTCTCTGGGTGAAGAAGTTCCTCCTGAGCTCTGTCCTAAATGGTCTACCCCATATTTTTAAGCTGTGTCCTCTGGTTCAGCACTCACCCATCAGCGGAAACATGTTTCCTGCCTCCAGAGTGTCCAATCCTTTAATAATCTAATATGTCTCAATCAGATCCTCTCTCAATCTTCGAAACTCAAGGGTGTACAAGCCCAGTGGCTTCAGTCTTTCAGTGTAAGGTAATCCTGCCATTCCAGGAATTGACCTCGTGAACCTACGCAGCA
>NC_057723.1:36735394-36739427 GCF_004010195.1 Chiloscyllium plagiosum
TGTCATCAGTCTCTGCTTCCAAAAGCTTCAACTTGTTCCTGACAGGTACTTCTCCCGGGGTCTCTTGCACCTGTCTCCTCTCTGCCTTCCTCATCATTTGCTCTCTTCTGCTCTCTTCTGGCATGATTGGTGTAATAACATCACTGAAGGTCTTGTCCAGAAAGATCTCGTTCTCTCGAATGAGCCTAAGGTCTTCGAGTTCTTTTGTCAGCGCTGCATTATGCTTTGTCCTAGATGGTGTCAAGCTTCTGGAGCGTTGATGGATTTGCACTCATCCAGGCAAATGGGGAGTTTTCCATCATTGTCCTGACCTGTAGCTTGTAGATAGTGGACAGGCTTTGAGTCCTTTTGCAGTATTCCTAGCCTCTGATCTCGTCTTGTAGCCACTGTATTTATATGGGTTCATGTAGTTGAGTTTTTGGTCAGTAGTAACCCCAGGATGTTGTTATTGGTAGATTCAGTAATGCATTGTCATGGGGAAGTGGGTAGATTCTCTATTCTACCAGGACTTTTGTGAACTGAAACAAAAGCTTTCCAGTGTGTTTTCCCATAAACAAAAAAAGCTTCACCTTTCTAAACAGAAAGCAAGTTAATGCTTTTCAATGTCTATTCTGTCCACTGGTAAAACTCTATGTAAACAAATGGCCATAATCACCTCAGGGATTCCCCCTCTCTCACTGGTTTAAAAAAGAACAAGTTAATCATTAACCCTCCGTACACAGACCAAAACCTACATGGCAGTAATTCAAAGTCCAAACTCTAAAAGAAATGGTATTAAAATATGTAAAAATCACACACTTTACATAATAGAGTCAATGCCCTGGCTACAGTCATATCTCGCACAAGGAAGATGGTGTGGTTGTTGAGCTCAATTATCTCAACTCCACAATGTCTGTGCAGGTGTGCTTGAGTAGTGTCCTAGGCCTAACCATCATATATTTCCTTAATGACCTTCCCTGCATCAGTTGGGATATTTACTCAATTGAATAGAGATCAGCACTTTTTGTGACACTTCAGCTATTGAAGCAGTCTATGTCCAAATTTAGCAAATCTTGTACATTATTCAGGTTTGAGCTGACAAGTGACATTCATGCCACAAAAATACTAGGCAATGACCATCTCTAACAAGGAGGAACTATTATCCCTTGATGTTCATTGGCATTACCATTGCTAAATCCCAAACTTATAAACATTCTGGGGGTTAAGATTGACTAGAAACTGAATTGGTTCGGCAGCATCCAAGGAGCAGAAGAATCGACGTTTTGGGCAAAAGCCCTTCATCAGAAATGAGCAATTCAGAAGCAGGTCAGAAGTCATCTGACGGATGAGAAATGATAAAGGCAAAAATTTACATGTGGGAGTTGAGTACAGATCCCCTAACAGTAAAGAAATGATAGCAGTGGGTATCAAGGAAGAAGTAATGGGAGCTTGTTAAAAGCATACATGTGAGATTTTAACCAACAAATAGACTGGAAAAATTCGATGGGGAGGAAAGGTAGTCTAGATGAGGGATTCATTGAATATTTTCAGATCATGAGAAATTTAGCCAAAAGTACAAAAACAGATACAAAAAGCTTCTTTTGATTTTTGAAAAAGAAAACAGTTAATGGAAGTGTTCATCCAACAGAAAATGAGACTGGTGAATTAGTAATGGAGGATAAAGAGGTGGCAGACAAATTGAATAAAAGCTTTGCATTGTCTACATTAGACAGGATATAAGTTGTATCCTGGAAAGGAGGGAGGAACTCAAGAAAATTATAATTACCAGAGAAGAAATACAGAGTAAATTGTTGGAACTGTGAGTTGACAAGTCTCCAGATCCTGATGGATTTCATCCTAAACGAGGTAACTAGTGAGATAATTGATGGATTGGTTTTAATTTTCCAAAACACAGATTCAAGGAAAATTCCTTTTGGTTGGAGTGTAGATAATGTAATTCCTGTATTCAAAAAGGGAGGAAGACAGAAATAAGGAAATTATATAAAAACTAAAAGAACTGCAGATGCTGTAAATCAAAGACAAAAACAGAAATTTCTGGAAAAGTTCAGGTCTGGCAGCATCTGTGGAGAGAAATCAGAATTAACATTTCGGGTTAACTGGTAATGCAGGGTTATGGGGATAGGGTGGGGATGGGGTCTGATGGGATGCTCTTTGGAAGGTCACTGCAGACCTGATTTGCTGAATGGCCTCTATACGCACCAGAGGGATTCTCTAATTCTATGTATGCAAAATATTCAACACCATTTGCGAATGTTCAGACACTGAAATTGTCCATGGCCAAATACAATAAGATTTGAACAATATCAAGTCTTGGGCTGATAAATGGCAAATGCCAGCCAACAATTGCCAGCCAACAATTATCTTCACCAAGAAAGAATCTAACAATTGTACCTTAATATTCAATCGTATCATTATCACAGATTCTATCACCACCAGCATACTGGGGATTAATACTGACTAAAAACTAAACTGGATTGGACTAGCCAGACTGCAATATTGTGGCTACAACAGCAGATCAGATGCTTGAAATCCTACTGGCTCCTCAGTCACCTGTGGTTCCACAATTTGTCCACCATGTGTACAAAGCACAAGGTGGGAAGTGATATAATACTGTCCACTTGCCTAGATGCGTGCGGCTTCAACACCACTCAGGAAACACAACGCCATCCATGACAAGATAGTCCACTTGATAGCCGTTACATCCTTAAAAATTCAATCCATCTACCATTGACACACAGTAGCCGCAGCGTATTGCTGACAAGGTGCACTGCAGAAATTCACCAAGGCTCCTTCAGCTGCACCTTCCAAATCCATGACCACGACCATTTAAAAAGGACAGGGGCAGCAGATATGTGAGAACTCCACAACTGGCAAGTTCCTCATTCCTGCCCTTTGTGGATCTGTCTAGTTCAAATGAACTGCATTCGTTGAAGAAGGCAGATCACCAACTCTTTCTTAAGTGCAATAAATACTGGCCCAACCCTGCAAAGCTCACTCCCTCAAAATAAATTTTGAAAAAACATTTACTTAATTTTGGTTTAATTTTTTCTAAATAAATATATTTAATATTAGTCTGTTTTGCTGAAGTCCTGCTTATAAAGTCTGTATTGAACTCTTATGAAGTGAAGGAAATTTCAAGGGGTTAAAAGCAATGACCAGATAGAGGGAGTTGCCATTTGCTGGGAAGGCTAAAAGAAATTTAGCTACTTCTGGAAGGGCAGATACTTTCCATACTGTAGAAACGCATTCAGATTTGAGGGCTAAAATAATCTAAGATGGTTAGAAAACAAAACTGCGACTGTAACTAGAATAACATTCATTGGATTTAAATCTAAATAGATGTTTGGTAGCACAGAACTTGAGTGCTGTTGAAATTATTGAAGATTAAAAACTGGTCAGGACAGTTTGCAAGAAAAACTAAAACTAAAGGGAAAACAATGTGTGTAATGTAAGAGGAAAGAGTGCTAATTGTTTGGCAAATGGAGTCTGATTTGTCAACATGTTCCCAAGAAAAATGCACCAATTAATGATGACGTACAGTTAACTTGCTAAACATGGTTCAAATTTTAAACCAGGCAGATTCATGCTGATCAAATACCCAGAGAATGCTGTCACCTGTTTTGTTCTGAAACAGGTGTATTGTGTGCACATGTTCCTTCTGTCTGCAAAGGACAAAGCCCCATCTATTAGTACATATTTTTTTAAATTTCAAAAATATACTTTATTCATAAAATACTTTGATGATCTGTACAGTTGGACATGCCATACATTTGTAAACATTCCATTTGTTTGCATACCGAAAACAGAGTAATCATTCCTATTTACAGGTCGGTACGATTACATTTTTAGCTGAGGCGTCAGCAGAGCCCAAATGACTGCATGGGCCCCTTGTTCTTCGTTAGGCAGGCAGATGTTACACGGTAGTCCTTCCCCACCGCGCCTTGGTGGCAGCTGCCCCCAGCTTCAGCGCGTCCCTCAACACGTAGTCCTGGACCTTGGAATGTGCCAGTCTGCAACACTCAGTCGGGGTCAA
>NC_057723.1:36742433-36757946 GCF_004010195.1 Chiloscyllium plagiosum
CTTGACGTCGGTGGATCTGACCGAGAGCATTCAGGACACAAACAGATAATCTATCCTTGAGCGGATAGACCCGTCTGCCCATGACCAGGTATATCTACGCTGCGCTCCGTCTGCAGGGGTGCTGAAGACGTTGTGCAGCTTGGCATCTTTTACCGTGTCCATCAGGGCTCTGGACGTGGCGTCCAGTTTACTGTCTCCCCCGCCGGATCGTCCATCTTCATCAATGATACAGTTGAAGTCTCCAGCCAGAATGACCGGCCTGGACGTAGCCAGCAACAATGGAAGCTGCTGCAGGACGGCCAACCGTTCACTCTTACCCGTTGGGGCGTACACATTGATCAGTCTCAGGGGAGCGTTCCTGTACATGACGTCGGTGACGAGGAGGCGCCCGCCCACCACCTCCTTAACCTCGGAGATGGTGAAGTTGCCTCCTTGCAACAGGATACCCAGACCGGAGGCATGGCTATCGTTGCCCCCCGACCAAACTGACGGCCCATGGGCCCACAAGCTCGACCATCTCCTGTAGCTGCTGAGGTGCGGTATCCCACACTCCTGCAGAAACAGGACATCGGCTTTAACGTTGGCCAGGAAGGCCATCATAGAAACACATCGCGTAGCCCATTTGATGCTACGCACATTGATGCTGGCAATCTTTGACCCCATTTTAACAGTTTACAAGGTTAACACTGTCCATTTGCTGCTGGTCTTGCCCCTCGGGGGTAGCTGTGTGCATCCCCGTGGTGACGGCAAACTCCTGGACCCTCCCAGGGCTGAGGTAGCTGTCCGGCTCCAGGCTGGAGCCATTTCCCCGCTCTGGTGTCTTCGGGTCAGGCCCAGGGTCCGCATGGTCCTGTTCTCCATCAGACAGCGGGGCTGTCACAGGACCGCTGCTCCCAGTTACCTGGAGCTGTGGGCCGGTGGGTACCTCTTGGTTCTCACCGGGTGGGGGGAGGCCTTTACCCGTCCCCTCAGAGGGATCGTCTTTTCCTGCTTGGGCGGTGCTGTCCTCCTTTCTCCCCATGGCGCTCTGTCTCTTCCTCTGGTGACAACCCTCCTTGCGCCCATCCTCACCGTCGGAAGAGCTGCCTGTATCCTCGTCGTGTAGGTGTCGCTTCCCCCTTCGCTGGGTGGCTTTGGGAGGTTTCCTCTTCCTGCTTTTGACAGTAATCCAATCCTCTGCCTCGTTTGATCCCTCCTCTTCCATTTCCTCCATCTGTCTTGAAGGTGCTTTGATCGGCTGCTGCATCTCCCTGCTGTCTGCCGTCTGCTCCGCTACAGCCTGCCCTTCCTTCTGGGTGCCACCAGACACCGTTCCCGTGCTGTTTTGTGGTACCTTGCTGGTCTTAGGTGGTCCACGGCTCGTGTTGCCACCTCCGGCCATCTGTGCGTAGGTGGCGGCCCCTCGTCTTGGGCAGGCCTTGTACATGTGGCCCGCCTCTCCGCACAGATTACAGTTCTTGGCCTCCTTACATTCCTTGGGCGGGTGGCCTTCCTGCTTGTAGTTTCGGCTTGGCGATGCTAAAGGACTGCATGTCGCAAATTTGCTGGTCCAGATCCCGAAAGGATCGACCACATCGGTACTCTCTCCCTCAACCTGGACGTATCTTCTCAAGAAGGTCAGGACATCTGCTGCTGGGACGTGAGGGTTTTTAATCTGGATTGTTACAACCCGACTCCTCTGCGCAGGAAGCACACACAACGGGACCGCCGACAAGATGGAGAACAGAGGTTCCCCTTCCTTCTCCTTGAAGACCTTCAGGAGCTGCTCACAATTCCTCACGCTCCTGAAGGTCACGTCGAAATAGCCTGCCGCAGGGAAATCCTGCAGGCAGTACACGTCCACTGCTTCGAACCCGCAGCACTCCAGCAAAATCTTCTTCATGAACACCGTCCAATCGACCGTTGTGTGCTCCTCCACCTTCGTCAGAGTCACCCTGACTGTGTTGCGAATGCCCTGGCCAGGGCTGCAAGTGGCTGCTGAGGCCATAGCTCTGAGGTTGGCTGATATCTGAATTGGCGTTAGGCCGAAGCCAGCATAAAGATCTACCAAGAGCAGGTCAGCACAACCAAACGATCCTCCAACGTTCAATCACAATCCAGCAATGGTCTCCAGCAGCTCCGACGACTCGCAACACAATCCCCGTGGTTTCTCCCCAGCCAGCACACATCCGCTGCGTCGAACCTACAACACTCGAGCAGAATCTCTTCCTCTGGTCCTCAGGAACTACACATATTCCGAGCCAAAACAGGGGGCCCACGCAGTCATTTGGGCTCCGCTAGTGCACTTGTGTATCCTGGAAACAACATATATTAACATACAGGACCCTATTCTTTACAGATTCAAAGAACACATATACATACTGAGCTTGTTTCAATGTAAATAAGTGTCAGCCTCTGTTTTTCAGGGCAATGCCTTGGTCAATCAGATTCAACCTGTTTAAAATGTGAACAAAGATTTGCATTCAGTCATCATAACTAGTCCATCCTTCACAGTAATACCTCTACCAATCAGAGTTCACTTGCTGACCATTCAGTTTTCTCCTCTTTCAGTATAAACATGAATTTTCTTTGCTTTTGTGTTTCTTGTGAATTGGTTTGATAAGTGTCAGATGAAAAGATTTGGCAATACACACTTAAAACAGCTAAAGAAAGAATTGTATGATTCACAAATTTAGACAAAGTAATATTTGATACGTACTCTGCAACCTTCTGGAAATATCCTGCAGGTGGAATTATTTGACCAGCCACACTTGGTAAAGATTCAGCAAAAAATGCAGCAATCTGGGGACATAGGAAGATTGAAAAAAAATTGAAATTAGTAGTGAATATTAACATGCTGGAACTAAAGTCCACAACTTTCTAATTTCCCCAGTGTCTGGTGTGGACTGAGCTAATCGGACAGCAAAGGTGCCAAGTTCTCAGTCTAATATTTGCTGAGTTAGCTGATTGCAGCGCTAGTGTATATTGGGCAGTACCCGTGATCTCACTGCCAAGTAACTGGAGAAAGAATGGTGAGAGCTTCCAAGGTGGAACCCTTTACACTGACCTCTGCTGGAATACTAGTCTAGATACTGCCTTACAGGGCACAAACATCCTCAGCTGTGTTACCACAAGATAGAACAGCTTTTGAATTCTCACTAATATAAAAGAAAATAATACTAGAGATGTTGGACCACAGGAGTAAAAACAAAAGGAGGTACTTGAGATCATCGGGCAGGGTCTATGGGGGGCCAGTAGAGTTCGAAGTATCAGATCTATCAAGTTATCACAATAGAGATATTTAAGAGATTTCTTCAATTACAAAAACAGGGAAAAGGGGGAACGTGGGCTGGAAAGAAGAAATGCGAAGGTCTGTGACAAGGTGGACGGTTAAGGAAGATTAAATTATATTAGAGCTAGTGGTCCAGGTTGTTAATAAGACAAAGAAAGAAATAAAAGATGGGTTGATATTCCAGTCGTTGAATGTGTGCATCACTGGTTACAAAAGCATTTTCTGCCTATCCTTAATCACCCAGAGACTTTTAAGAGGTAACCACATTGTTGCACAACTGAACTGAAATATATTGCCCAGCTATAGCTGCCCTGGAGGAAGTGGTGACCTTCCTTCTTGAACTGTTGCAATCCCTGCACTATAGGTGGGCCCACAATGCTGTCAGTTTCAAAATTTTGACTCAGCAACAGTGAAGGAATGGCAATGTATTTCCAAGTCAGGATGATAAATGACCTGGAGTTGAACTTGCAGGCAGTGGTGTTCCCATGTATTTGCTGTCCTTGTCCTTTTAGATGGAAGTGGTCATGCAGTTTTGCCTACAGAGACTTGGTGAAACTCTGCAGTGCATCTTGTAGATAGTACACACTGATGTTACTAAGCATTGGAGGCACGGAATTTTTTTGGGCTGATGAAACTGAGCTATTTATTACTACCAGTCATGCTTCACTCGATACAAAGATAAACTCCCCACGATGGACAGCTATTGCAGATTGTATTAGGAAACTGTGATATTTCTTTGCAAACAAAACATGACTTTGTTCATGATTATTGGACGGCATTTTAAGATTTTTGTCCCGTAACTCTACTTATTTGATAGACATGCTGCCAATCGAGTGGGCTGCTTTGCTTTGGATGGTGTGAGCTTCCAGTGTGGTTGGAGCTGCATTCATCCAGGTAAGTGGATAGTATCCCATCGTATCCTGACTTGTGCCTTGTAGATTCTGGATAGGTTTTGGGTACTCACGATGTCATTGCAGGATTCCTAGCCTCTGAACTGTTCTGTTGTCACATATTTATATGATGAATCCAGTTCAGTTTCTGGTCAGTGGTAAGTTCCAGGTTGTTGACAGTGGAAGATTCAGTGATGGTAATGCCATTGATTTTTAAAGCAGATGGTTAGATTCTCCCTTGTTGGAGATGGTCATTTCCTGGCATTTGTGTGGCCTGAACGTTACTTGACACTTGTCAGGCCAAGCCTTGATATTGTCCAGCATACTCTGCATTTAGTATCTGAGGAAAGAATTCTGGGTAATCCAAGATGGAGGACAGGAAACATTTCTGGCTGTAACGGGCTGCCTGTTTTTTGAGGTATGTTAGGTGTTGGGGGTGATTTTCTCGAATTCCAGGAGCAGCAATTGCTGTTCCCTTGTTTTGGAACTTTGGAGACAAAAAAAAGTCAAAACAACAGCACTTTTAAAAGGGAGAGGGACAGACAAAGGCAGCACATGGTAAGGTCAATGCAGGAGAGAGAAAGAAACCCACACTGCTAACTGACACAGCAGTGAACCTGCTCAGTTACTGCCTTTGCTTTTTGAATTCATGTATCGATGGACATCGGAGTGCGTTTAGGAAAATTAACAAACAGTGAAATTCACAACTGATCTTGGAGAAACCTGTTTGGGAGAGGTCATGGCACAGAAACAGATAAGTGAATATTTTTAAGTGTAGCCTGACAGTAAGTCTGCAGTAGTGAGTAGAGTGGTTTCTTACTTGGTTATATATTTTATTGAGATATGTCTCTTGATTAAACTTAAAAATATAAACCATAAATATTAGGTTAGCCTGGAGGAGTGTTTTGTCGAGGAATAAGACAGTGTTATTTTCTGGGTCTGTAGATGGGAAGAAGCAATCTTTAGTAGAGTGATATGCTCTTCTTATTGGATGTGGAAGTTTAGGGAGAGTTTACGTGTTACTGAGGATTATATTTGCAATAAATGCTGCTGGTTGCGAATCCTATCAGATCGAATGGATCAGTTAGAGAGACAGTTAGAGACAATGAGTAATTTATAAGAGCAAGGGGATGTGATGGATGGCAGTTATAGGAAGGGAAAAAGTTGTAGATACAGTCACATAGATGGGTTAACTCCAGGAAAGGTAAGAGAGGTAGGCAGGTAGTGCAGGAGTCTTCAGTGGCTATCCCCATTTCAAACAAGTATGCTGTTTTGGAAAATGTAGGGGTGATGGATTCTCAGGCGAATGTAGCAAGAACTGCCAAGTTTCTGGTATCGAGACTGCCTCTAATGCAATGAGGGGTACATCACCATTCTGATTTTTAGCTGCTGGCAACAGAAATGTCTGTCTGTACCTCGGGCTAGCGAGTCTCCTAACACAGTTGATCTCAGGTTCCAAGAGATCAACTGTGTTAGGAGACTCTCTAGTCTGAGGCAAAGACAGACGTTTCTGTTGCCAGCAGCTAAAAATCAGAATGGAGTGTTGCCTCTCTGGTGCCAGGTTCAAGGATGTCTCAGAGAGGTGGCACAATGTTCTCAAGGGGCAGAGGGACCAGCAGGAGGTCATTGTACACATTGGAATCAATGACATAGGAAGGGAAAACAATGAGATTCTGAAGGGAGAATATAGAGAGTTAGACAGGAATTTAAAAAGGAGATCCACGAGAGTAGTAATATCTAGATTACTCCCAGTGCTGTGAGCTAGTCAGGGTGGGAATAGGAGGATAGAGCAGACTAATGCATGGCTGAGGAGCTGGTGTACAGGAGAAGGATTCACATTTTTGGGTCATTGGAATCTCTTCTGGGGTAGATGGGATCTGTGCAAGAAGGATGTATTGCACCTGAATCGGAAGGGGACTAATATACTGGCAGGGAGGTTTGCTAGAGCTGCTCAGGAGGATTTAAACTATTAAGGTAGAGTGTGGGACCCAGGGAGATAGTGAGGAAAGAGATCAATCTGAGACTGGTACAATTGAGAAAAGATGTGAGTCAAACAGTCAGGGCAGGTAGAGACAAAGCAGAGAACAAAGTAGGACTGATAAATTAAACTGCATTTGTTTCAATGCAAGGGCCCTAACAATAAAAGCAGATGAACTCAGGGCATGATTAGGAACATGGGACTGAGATATCCTAGCAATTACAGAAACGTAGCTCAGGGATGGGCAGGACTGGCAGCATAATGTTCAAGGATACAAATGTTACGGGAAGGACAGAAAGGGAGGCAAGAGAGGAGAGGGAGTGGCGTTTTTGATAAGGATAGCATTATAGTTGTACTGAGGGAGGATATTTCCGGAAATACATCCAGGGAAGTTATTTGGGTGGAACTGAGAAATAAGAAAGGGATGATCACCTTATTGGGATTATAATATAGACCCCTAATAGTCAGTGGATAATTGAGAAACAAACTTGTCAGCAGATCTCAGTTATCTGTAAGGATATAAGGGTGGTTATGGTCAGGGATTTTAACTTTCCAAACATAGACTGGGACTGCCATAGTGTTAAGGGTTTACATGGAGAGGACTTTAAGTGTGCACAAGAACATTTTCTGATTCACTATGTGGATGTACCTACTAGAGAAGGTGCAAAACTTGACCTACTCTTCGGAAATAAAGCAGGGCAGGTGACTGAGGTGTCAGTGGGAGAGCATTTTGGGGCAGGCGACTATAATTCTATTAGTTTTAAAATAGTAATGGAAAAGGATAGACTGGATCGAAAAGTTGAAGTCTAAATTGGAGGAAGGCTAATTTTGATGGTATTAGGCAAGAACGTTCAAAAGCTGATTGGGGGGCAGATGTTCGCAGGTAAAGAGATGGCTGGAAAATGGGAAACCTTCAGAAATGAGATAACGAGAGTCCAGAGACAGTATATTCCTGTTCGGATGAAAGGAACGGCTGGTAGGTTTAGGGAACGCTGGATGAATAAAGAAATTGAGGGTTTGGTTAAGGAAAAGGAGGAAGCATATATTGAGTAGAGTATAAAGGCACTAGAAGTCTACTTAAGAGGGAAATCAGGGTGGAAAGAAGGGACATGAGATAGCTTTGACAAATAGAGTTAAGAAGAATCCAAAGGGTTTTTACAAACACATTAAGGACAAATGGGTAACTAGGGAGAGAATACAACCCCTCAAAGATCAGCAAGGCCTCCTTTGTGTGGGACCGCAGGAGTTGGGGAAGATACTAAATGAGTATTTTGCATCAGTGATTACTGTGGAAAAGGACATGGAAGATAGAGAATGTAGGGAAATAGATGGTGAAATCTTGAAAAATGTCCCTATTACAGAGGAGGAAGTGCTGGATGTTTTGAATCAGATAAAAGTGGATAAATCCCCAGAACGAGATCAGAGGTACCCTAGAAGTCTGTGGGAAGATAGGGGAGTGATTGCTGGGCTCATTGTTGAGATATTTATATCATCGATAGTCACAGGTGAGATGCTGGAAGACTGGAGGTTGGCTAACGTGGTGCCACTGTTTAAGAAGGGTGGTAAGGACAAGCCAGGGAACTATAGACCAGTGAGCCTGATGTCAGTGGTGGGCAAGTTGTTGGAGGGAATCCTGAGGGACAGGATGTACATGTATTTGGAAAGGAATGAAATCTTTGAGGAGAAAGTGAAGAAGGACTTATGCCCGAAACGTCGATTCTCCTGTTCCCTGGATGCTGCCTGACCTGCTGCGCTTTTCCAGCAACACATTTTCAGCCATGTATTTGGAAAGGCCAGGATTGATTAGGGATAGTCAACATGGCTGTGTGCGTAGGAAATCATGTCTGACAAACTTGATTGAGTTTTTTGAAGAAGTAACAAAGAGTATTGATGAGGTCAGAGTGGTGGACACGATCTATATGAACTTCAGTAAGGCATTCGAAAAGGTTAGCAAGGTTAGATCTCATGGAATACAGGGAGAACTAGCCATTTGGATACAGAACTTGCTTAAAGGTAGAAGACAGAGGTTGGTGGTGGAGGGTTGTTTTTCAGACTGGAGGCCTGTGACCAGTGGAGTGCCATAAGGATCGGTGCTGGGTCCACTACTTTTCATCATTTATATAAATGATTTGGATGTAAGCATAAGAGGTATAGTTAGTAAGTTTGCAGATGACACCAAATTGGAGGTGTAGTGGATAGTTAAGAAGGTTACCTCAGATTACAATAGGACCTTGATCAGATGGGCCAATCAACTGAGAAATGGCAGAGCGAATTTAATTTAGATAAATGCGAGGTGCTGCATTTTGGGAAAGTAGATCTTAGCAGGACTTATTCACTTAATGGTAAGGTCAGGGAGTGTTGCTGAACAAAGAGACCTTGGAGTGCAGGTTCATAGCACCTTGAAAGTGGAGTCACAGGTAGATAAGATAGTGAAGAAGGTATTTGGTATGCTTTCCTTTATTGGTCAGAGTATTGAGTACAGGAGTTGGGAGGTCATGTTGAGGCTGTACAGTACATTGCTTAGACCACCTTTGGAATATTGTGTGCAATTCTGATCTCCATCCTATCAGAAGAATTTTGTGAAACCTGAAAGGATTCAGAAAAGATTTACAAGGATGTTGCCAGGGTTGGAGGATTTGAGCTATAGGGAGAGGTTGAATAGGCTGGTCATTTTCCCTGGAGTGTTGGAGGCTGAGGGGTGACCTTATAGAGGTTTATAAAATCATGACGGGCATGGATCGGGTAAATAGACAAAGTCTCTTCCCTGGTGTGGGGGAGTCCAGAACTAGAGGGCATAGGTTTAGGGTGAGAGTGGAAAGATATAAAAGAGACCTCAGGGGTAACTTTTTTATGCAGAGGGTGGTATGTGTATGGAATTAGCTGCCAGAAGAAGTGTTGGGGGCTAGTATGATTGCAACGTTTAAAAGGTATTTGGATAGTTATATGAATAGGAAGGGGTTGGAGAGATATGGGCTGGGTGCTGGCAGGTAGGACTAGATTAGGCTGGGATATCTGATCGGCATGGACGAGTTGGACTGAAGGGTCTATTTCCGTGCTGTACATCTCTCTGACTCTATGACTTACAAATGCTGGTGCACATTGCGCAATCATCAGCAAAAAACCCCACTTCTGATCTTACGATGTAGGGAAGATCTTTGGTAAAGCAGCTGAAAATGCTTGGGCCTAGGACGCTTTACTGATCCTTAGATTTGAAGGAAGTGGGAGGAGTTAAAAGATACATCTTCTCTGTACAGACATATTTGGCCCTTCCCTTCTCCCACCTCTGTACTGGGATAAAAAACCATTACATCTCTAACATGTTTGAATGCTGATACAAGGTGATGGACCTTAACCACCTTAACTCACTCAAAATCTTTTCACTTTGACAGAAGTAAAACTGGGTCCATTATCTTCACAGGTTATATTTTTATTGCAAATACCTACTGTTTGGTTACTCAAATATAGTCACTATGAAAACAAAATTTAACCATTTGCTTAACTGTTAAGTTCCTAGACTAAAGTGAGAATTGCTAAATAGCCACTAACAGCAGGAATCATTAATCTATAGGGATAGAAAGTTGGCCACGTAGTATTGTTTTAGGATTGCAGAATTAAATACAGAAATCCAAAGCTGTTCAGAGCTGTACCACTCTGTTATGTTCTCTTGTTAAATCTCAGTCCGATAAGTGCTATTCAGGTCGATTTTCATGAAGGAGCGAATGTAAGACAGATTCTTGCTGAGAGGGGAGGATCTTTAACGTAAACTACATCTGTTTGGAGGAGTGAAGATACTGATTACTGAGTCCCATTTTATCAAGTCAAACTCAGTAAGTACCTACCTAAAACTATTTTAAAAAAGAATAGACAAACTCAAAAGTGTTTTCACCCATATTCTCCTGGCCTGACATGACAGTCTGTCAGCAGAACATGGCATTCAAGGTCATTTAAGAGTGGTCTCCCAGCCTAAGCTCGAAGTGGTCTGTAGACTAGGTGCCAGCATGGACAGGTGGGAAGGACCATTGATCTAAACTTCTTATTACCCTAGTTTCAAATTTATTCCTACAATCTGCAATACTGGCTTTTTGTTTTCTTTATGCTCTAATTCTTTTTTTCCTCAGAGCTTGGACTGAAGAATCTGCACCTAGGTACCCTTTCACCTAAGGTGGCACTGTCAGTGGCAACTTGTAAACTTTTCACTATACTCAAATATGAGGACATGACAATAAAGCTAATTCATTTCAATTCAGTTCGATTCAGTGTGTTCTGACATGTTATGATACATCACAATGCCGGGTTGGACTTAAACCAGACTTTCTGGCTTACAGATAGGGACACTATGGCTACACCACAAGACAACAACAGTCTGCTGTTTAGCTTTGTGAACATGGCATCTCATTGTCCTTCTCACCACTGAAATTACATTTTGCCTTTTACCTTCTTCCATTGGGCAGAAGATATAAAAGTTTGAATGTATGAACGAATAGATTCAAGAACAGCTTCTTCCTCGCTGTTATCAGACTTTTGAATGAACTTCTCAAATGTTAATTCTGATCTTTTTCTCTCTCTCTCTCTGCATCTTCTACAGTAACACTCTCATTCTGTTTTGCTACCCTGATGCACTTCGTATGATATAATCTATCTGTATAACACACAAAACAACATTTTCACGGTCTTTTGGTACATGTGACAACAATGAATCAATCAATCTGTTTTATAAGGCAATAGTTATAAAAGGGTTAATGTTGGAGACTGTATTAAACTCACCTAATCTAACAATGTCATCCAGTCTTGGATGGAGAAACAAACAGGTTATACGTGCTCCTGGTCCTTGATATGCTGAGGTTTTATGTCTGACTCACCAATGTAACTTGTACCTTCGTTATCATGCAATGAACAACATTTTGTCATTAAAACAAGAACAATATATTTTAATAGTCATGGGTAGTTTATCCTCTATCACTGGAACATACAAACCCTTAGACCCACTACAGTATGGAGAATTGATGGTAGCGTCCTCACTCAACCCTCCCTAACAGTATTGTTGATCTAGCCTTCCCAAATGGACAGTAGCAGTTCAAGAAGGTAGCACCACCTTTAGAGCAACATGCGTTGGGCAATTAATGTTGGCCCAGCCAGTGATAGTCTTTTTTCCTGAATGAATTAAGAAAATCATTAATTGGTGGTGGTTAGATCCACAGCAATATACAACACAAACCTTATTTTTGACTATGATTTTTGCTTATCCCTTTCAGATGTCAATTTCCAATATTAAATTCTGGATGAATGTGCATACATATGTTTTCCAGGGTGAAATAACAGTCATGTAACTGGACTTGTAACCCAGACTTCCAGGTTAAGGGTTTGAAGGTATGGATTCAAGTCCCACCCTGGTAGCTAGTGGAAGTTAAATCCAATATGTAAATCTGGAATAAAGGGAAAAAACTAATTGTGTAATTATCAGCACAAAGTCATTGTTTTTGCTGTAAACACCCATCTCGGTCATTAATTTTCTTTCCGGAAGGAATTGTATCATCTTTACCTGGTCTGGTCTACATGTGACTCCAGACCAAAAGTAATGTACATGCATCGGTGGCACAGTGGTTAGCACTGCTGCCTCACAGCGCCAGAGACCCGGGTTCAGTTCCTGCCTCAGGCAACTGACTGTGTGGAGTTTGCACATTCTCCCCATGTCTGCGTGAGTTTCCTCTGGGTGCTCCGGTTTCCTCCCACAGTCCAAAAATGTGCAGGTTAGGTGAATTGGCCATGCTAAATTGCCCGTAGTGTTAGGTGTAGGGGAATGGGTCTGGGTGGGTTGCGCTTCAGCGTGTTGGTGTGAACTTGTTGGGCCGAAGGGCCTGATTCCACACTGTAAGTAATCTAAATCATCTTAAATACCCTCTAAACTAATCTAGCAAGAAACTCAGTTCAAGTGTAATTAAGGATAGGCAATAAGTGCTGGTCTTGCCAGCAAAGTTCACATCTGTGAACAAATAAAGTAGATGTAAGCTGATAATATGACATCAGGTTTTTTTTTTAACCATGTCTTAATCGTTGTTTGTTTGCATATCATAGATTACATTTGTGGCTAATTCCACCACAGTATCTCTAGACAGTGAGTGTGAATGGGCATTTATGGTGGTGTCACACCAAAACCTGCTAATTTTATACATCCACTTCCAGAAAAGCCATTAGACTGTCACTGGAAAATGAGGTCTAACCAAAATATTTTCCTAGTGTCTATTGTTCCAAATGAAATAGCATGGAAATTTATAAAACATCTGCAGCAACAAGGAATTTAAAAAAATTAGACTTGAGGTTCAAAATACAGAACAGTTGGCAGAAAAAACAATGATTTTCGGAGTCAATACTAATTTTCCCTAACTACACATATAGCTCAATTGAAATTACAGAACAAATTGACCACTCAATCAAATGGATTCTTGATAGCATTCATCCTTCATGTAAGGATTAAATGTAAGCATTCTTTTACCATATTCCTTCAATCTTCCCCTCGTTCACCTGTCCACTCTGACCTCAAACCCTCACATAGTTTCAGCCTTTACCACTAGACTTAGATGTCAATTCCAGTTTTGCAAATCTTTGTATAAAGAAACCTCTTCTGATTCCTATTTTGAATCTTTTATTCTTGTGCCTATGTTAATCAGTGATAATTTGGTAGAACTTCATCTTGCCCAATTTTCATTGTGTTAGTGAGACAAAATCAGTTCCATATTCCTGCCTCTAGAATTTCTTTCTGGATTGTTTCATTTAGTGATATGGCATAACATAGCACTGTACCTTACGATTTTTCTTCTTTACTTCATCAATGACAGTTTTCACTTCATTTGCATAAGCCAAGGCTGGATCAGGGTGATCCTCCCTGAACATGCCTCGGTATGTATCAGGAATAGGTGCCTGTCCAGAAAGTAATATTTGTTTTAATTGAGAGAAAGGTCACAGAACAAATCCTGTGATAAACACTAACAGTTTAATTATGAGAATTCAACATACCACATGAACCCAATCCTTCTGTGGTCTTAGACTTCGGAATTTATAAGGACTGATATCTATCAATGAATTGAGGTGTCCATGGTAAGCACTTTGAATACAAAAGCAGAATGTGGTCAGTAGCATTTACATTATATTAAGGTAGAGCCATAGTTTAATGCAAAACAACCCTAAATATTGTAATACTATGGGATTGTCATCTTCAACATAATACAGGTGTTGGCTACGGAACTCATGCAGGATACTACTGTTAAGAAAACTGAATAACGTTGAAAATTTGCTAAAGAAATAGGTTTTGAAATATATGTTGACTCAGCAATTCACAAACTTATTTAAACTAACTTACTTGTCTAACACAACGATATCTTCATGTTGGGTATATTGTTGAGCCAGCCTGAGAGCAAGATCATTTGCCTCTGAACTGTAATGAAGTAAGGAATCTCATCATTTTTTAACTGTACATGAACAATTGAAAATATCAAATTTGTCTCCTCATTACGTACATAAGACACACTTAATATCCCCCCCACAAAAAAAAATCAATATTTTAACATTCTTTACACAGAATGTGTATAAAGAAAATGCTAATTGTGGGATCCTTCTAAAATGTAAATTCTCAGTTATCTGATATTGCATTCACTATATACTTTCATTCTGAATTTCTGTGTGATTTTGCCATTTTTCCCGAGAAAAGAGAAAAGAGGTTCTTTTTGGCTAGCAAAATGATATGGAAGCTGCACCAACATTTCTCTTAGATTTTTCTAACATAAGAACCTGATTGTGTCATTTTTAATCAGGATTCAAGGACAATCTAGTTGAGTAGACAGTCTGCTGTGGTATGCCAGCCAACTTATAATGAGACCCTGTTTTAAAAATATCAACTCGGATTAGGAGTAGACTGTTGTCCGCTGAGGAGCTGTTGAACCCATTTAGGTTTAAACAATAATCTGGAAGAATTCACTGTTATTTTCCAGTTCTGGCACAAAACGTAACAGCTTCATTGGAATTTACATCTTCGTTGCTAGACCAGCACCAGAAACACTCGGCTACTATTTCCTTATAGGGTAAATGACAAATAATCATATAGAGTGGGGCAGGATATGTATAATTTAGTAAGAAATGACAGGGAATGAGCAGATCTTTCTTTCATGATAATGTTCACCAGGGTCACAGGAAACACTTGTTATAAAGATTATATTTGGCCAACAGAAATGTACACCATGGCATATTAAGAGCATTATTACATTAACATTTGGATAAGACTTACTGATTATTAAGAAAAAATACATGATTGTTTTTCAGTATTTTCTCTCACTAGTAGTTAAACATTCTCTTTGGAAGTTTGGAAAAATGCCCATGGCAGTAGACATGGATTAAAGAGTCCAGCTTTTGTTACACGGGAATTTTATTGTTTTAGGAGATGGGTCCTTAAGACTATATATTGGCCAGGAAAAATAACTGCTTCCTTCAAAGGGTAGGCAGGATCTGCTTAGGAAAAAACAAACAGTAAAACAGAATACAAGAAAATATTTAAAGTGAACCAAAATTGGAGTTGACTGCCTATGTTTTCACATTATATTAAAAATGGAGGGCTGATCACCAAAGTTAAAGAATTTCAGGCATTTCACCTTGATATATATAAGTGATTTGTATTGTGTACATGTATATGTTAGAAAGGATTCACAGAGTCTAGATTAGAGTGGTGCTGGAAAAGCACAGCAGTTCAGGCAGCATTCGAGGAACTGTAAAATCGACGTTTCGGGCAAAAGCCCTTCATCAGGAATACAGGCAGAGTGCCTGAAGGGTGGAGAGATAAATGAGATGAGGGTGGAGGTGGGGAGAAAGTAGCATAGAGTACAATAGGTGAGTGGGGGAGGGGATGAAGGTGATAGGTCAAGGGGGAGGGTGGAGTGGATAGGTGGAAGAGAAGATTGGCAGGTAGGACAAGTCATTTAGGTATAAACAATAATCTGGAAGAGTTCACTGTTATTTTCCAGTTCTGACACAAAAAGTAACAGCTTCATTGGAATTTACATCTTCGTTGCTAGACCAGCCCGAGATCCTGGGCCTCCTTCACCGCTGCTTCCTCACCACCAGTTGCCTGGAGGAAGAACACCTCATCTTCAATTTCCTTCCTAGTGCTCAATAATCCCCAAACAGGTCCTCCACCCTAGCTTTGCCTATGTTGTTAGTCCCAACGTGGACCACAACAACTGGATCCTCCCCCTCCCGCGCCAATATCCTTTCAAGCCGGTCAGAGATATCCCGAAACCTGGCACCGGGTAGGCAACACACCATGCGAGACTCCCGATCCGGCTTGCAAAGGATACTATCTGTCCCCCTAATTATAGAATCCCCTATAACAA
>NC_057723.1:36757974-36807996 GCF_004010195.1 Chiloscyllium plagiosum
TCCTCTCATTTATCTCTCCACCCTTCAGGCTCTCTGCCTGTATTCCTGATGGAGGGCTTTTGCCCGAAATGTCGATCTTACTGCTCCTCGGATGCTGCCTGAACTGCTGTGCTTTTCCAGCCCCACTCTAATCTAGACTCTTGTTTCCAGCATCTGCAGTCATTGTTTTTACCTAGAAAGGATTCACAGCTAAATGTTGTCAATGCAGAGAATACAATTTGATCCAAAATTATAAAAGCATATCTATTTTCTTTTTGAGAATTTTGGTGAACTGGAAAGTGTCCTGGAAATAATTAAAAACAATTCCATTGATTCCCTATTGTGTAGCTCATTCTTACAAACCAAGGTGGCTACTGTTTGATTTTTGGTCAATGACCAGTTAGTTGATCCCCATGTAAGTGCTCTGATACTGCAACTAATCTGAAACACCTACTTTCAGGAGAGAAAAAAAAAACATACTTTTGGTCTCTATGCAGTAAATGGTGTCAGAATGAGGATTTGGCTCAACTATTAACATCGTTCCATGCAAATCTAAAAGACTCCTAAAATTCACAGCCAAGGAATAAAAATGAATAATGGACACTTGGCTCTGGTACAAAATAGCAAACAACTGTTAAAATATATCTCACTATAACAAAGAATTGTTGCCATCAGAGGAGGAGGAAAATTAATAAATCAAGCTATCAAACTATTTTTAAAGTTAATTCTATGACAAAAGTTTAAAAAAAATCATGACAAGGGTTGTCCCAAGATTCATTAGAGTCAATTAATCACTTTTGTTTTAGACACTATTGAAATGTAGGAAACTTAGCAGTCAATTTGTTCACAACAAATAATCCCACTTCAGTTGGAAATTGCACCATGGGATTTTTTTGCATCTACCTGAGAAGGTGAGACCGAGCTTTAGTTTGGAGTTTCACCGAGGAGATAGCGAGAAATGCAGATTCTGGAGAGTCAGAGTCAATAACATATGGCACTGGAGAAAGCACAAGTAGCATCTGAGGAGCAGGAAAGTTGATGTTTCGGGCAGAACCCTTCATCACTTTATCGACTTAATGTCTCACCTAAAAACTGGCACCTCCAAAACTGCAGAACTTCATTAATGCCCAAGTGCCAAATGCAATTTGAGTGGGACTTAAACACAGAATCTTCTGACTCAGAGGCGAGAGTAAATCAAAAGAGCTACATCTGATAATTATGGCACCAAATATGTATTTTGAATCATGCTTTCCAATATTTTAAGTTTAATTTCAAAACACTATGCATTTACATATAATGCTTAGGAAAAAACCATCAGATTACAGTGAAGTTCAAAGTTTATTTCAATTATGTGTCAAAAATAAATTTACTAAAAACTGAATTTTAAGCCACCTAGACTAATACAACTATAATTTGAAATAATTGATATATAAAAATATTTAAGGAAAATATACATTTAGCAAATTAAAAGAATCAAATTTTACCCAGAATTCACAAAATAGAAAACCGATAGTTCCTGTGGTAGTGTCTCTGACAGTTTCTTTGCATAGTGGACTATATTGTCATGTAGAAAACGTGAATTTGTGTTCAATTTTTCCATTTGCATATATCCAGCTTTCACGACGTCTGGGTGACAATGTCCAACTATGAAAGGAAAAACATGTTTAAAGGCAGGAAATTCATTTAATGTAGCTTCATATTTGAAAACCAATGACAATCATCCATCTAATGGAATCTATATTCCTTAAATCCAATTCAGCTCAGCCAGTAAACCAAATTCTCAAATTCAAATTGGTGTTCATGCAATTTCACCACTGTGCCTCATTGCAATTAATCACAGGCAGTAATCCCCAGTTGGGTAGAATCATAGGATTCCTACAGTGTGGAAGGAGGCCATTTCATCCACTGAGTCCACACCAACCTTCCAAATGGCATCCCATCCAGACCCACCGTCCTTAACCTATCCCTGTAAGCCTGCATTTCTCATGACTAATCCAACCAGCACATCCCTGACACTATGGGCAATTTAGGATGGCCAATCCACCTAACCTGCATTTCTTTAGACTGTGGAAGGAAACTGGAGCTCACGGATGAAACCCACACAGACACGGGGAGAACATGCAAACTACACATATACAGTCAATCCGAATTGAACCCGGGTCCCTAGTGCTGAGAGGCACCAGTGCTAACCACTGAGCTGCCCAGAATGCTTCATAAAGGCTGGGTGGATGTGTCCCGAGTGTGAGGAACTAATAACTGATGGTATTCAGAGGGATTCAAAATGTTCTGATATGAATTAAAAATAAAGAGATACATAGAGATAGAAATTAGAAAGAAAACAATATGCTAGATTGTATTGTAAAAAAGCTGCAAGTCTTATTGCAACTTTAGAGCACTTTGGTGAGATCCCAGCCTGCAGTACTATGTCTAATTGTGGCCTCCCTACCTAAGGAAAGATGCACTTACTACGAAAGGTTCACTAGATTTATTGCTGAAATGAGATGGATGTTCTAGGAGGATTTATTTGTAGTCACACTCTATACTCTGGCATTTAAAACAATGAGAAGTTATTTTATTGAAATTTATGAAATTCTTAGAAGCTTAGCAGGGTAGATGCTGATAGCATTACCCCGTAGGTGGCAGCTCTAGAACTGGAGGTAATTTTTCAGGAACAGAGGTCAGCTATTTAGAACTGAAAAGAGGAGTGATAGTTTCACTCAGGAATTTTGAATCTTTGGAACTCTAAACCATAGATGACTGAACACATTTGATGAGTTTATTCAGGACAGAGGAGATTTTTTTTAACATCAAGGGAAGTGGGGATTGGATGGAAAATGGAGCTGATGATAGTCACAATCTTCTTGAATGGAGGGGAGCAAACTTATTTCTGTTGCTGTTTCTTTGGTTCAGATGACATATGGTAAAAACAATGACTGCAGATGCTGGAAACCAGATTCTGGATTAGAGTGGTGCTGGAAAAGCACAGCAGTTCAGGCAGCATCCGAGGAGCAGTAAAATCGACGTTTCAGGCAAAAGCCCTTCATCAGGAGTACAGGCAAAGAGCCTGAAGGGTGGAGAGATAAGTGAGAGGAGGGGTATATGACATATGGTTGTTTCGCAAAATCTGGAGATGTAACAGAAATGCAACCTTAAATACTTCTGAGCTATTTTTCAGGAACCTTTAGTAGCCCATGAAACCACTATATGCCCATAAGAACTAATTAGAACTTGTACTACACTCCACTTCATTGATGTCTAATTTCACAATGTTGTCCTACAACTGGCACAGGACTCCAATTTGAATAACAAAATCAGGCAGTCACTTTGTAACAATTCCATTTTGTATGAGGCCCATTTCCACAGTTAATCTGTTGGGGAGACTGTGACCAAATCTTAGAAACACGTTATTCTCGAAAGACTTTTAAAAGGACTTTACTAAGTAGTTTAACATTCTGAATAGAAGCATTACTAGATTCCTTTGACAATCTTATTTATTCCTTTGTTTTTTCATTTGTCCTTTGTCAAACATCATTCCATAGGTTTGTGGATAGATAAGTAATGGGTTCCCACTGGCTGTTTGAAGCTTCATAAAAAATTTGAGAATTAATTCAACCACTTAGCTCTCCCAAAACTCCACAAGTAATTTATATTCTATAATGGATGGTGATGCATTGAATACATGTTAAGAATATTGAAAATTTCTGTAACAAAATTTCTAAATTTGGTCTAACTTAGGGCAAAGAAAAATGTTTTAGCAGATTACTTTTCTATTTGATGGAAATCACAACACTGTTTGTCCCTTTACTGTATTAAAGTTCACTGTGTCTGAACAACTTTAAGAAAATGTCAATAAGGCAAACAACAACTCAATTCAAATCAATTAATCTGCTCTGAAAATAAACTATGGTTGCAGTTTCCTTCGAAAAATGTCAGAATGCTTCTTCAAATATGTTTTGAGTAAAAACAATTAATTTTCAAGATATTCAGAATTAATCACATTGAATAAAATGTTATTTTAAAAAGATAGATCATGTGAATTCAGGTTTTATGAGTTCTGAGTATCACTTTTCCACTTTCAAAACTACAACTGTCTAGCTCTTAACCCATCATTCACTATGACATGTCTGCAGCTATCCATCTGCTCAGCCACACTCCTTGATGTGCTGGCCTTCTTAAAACAAGCTTTTTAAATCCCTCTCCCATCTACTCCATCCTCACCATCAGTAACATGTGTGATGAGCTCATGTCTTCTTTGTCATGAAGATTGAAATTATCCAATTAGCTGCCTCTACCACATTCCTTCCTTCTATTAGCCTACTGGGCTGAGAAACCTCTAAATACCCCCCGCTGCAGCCTGAATTTACGTCTTTCTCTAGGTGCTTCCAATCTCATTTTATGCTCTCTCTGAGCTCACCTTGCTTCTAAGATTTGTCTCCAGCTTCCTCAATGCTAGTCCAACATCCATGTTAATCGAGATTATAAAATGACCCCTCAGGTGTTGTTCATCTTTCCTTAAAATCTGCCATCATTACCCATCTTCAAAAAACCCTGCCCCTTCTTTGTTGTAAAACACTGCCTCATCTCTCACCTGCCTTTCCTCTTTAAAAGCCTTGGTCACGTTTTTATCTCTTTTCCTGCAAATCATTGTGTGCATCCCTCAGATCAGGTTTTCCTCAGTACTAAAACAGCTGTCATCAAAATCCCAAATAGCATCCTGTGTGACTGCTATAAAGGTGAAGTCTCTGTATTCATACTTGTTACCCATCTGCAACTTTTCACATAGTTGATCACACCATCCATCTGTCCAAAGTACAGCTTGACTGGAGGTCGGGAGAAGGAAGGTGTACTCACCTGAGTAAGGTTCCACCTTTAATTAATGTGCTGGAACTGTGGATTCAGCAGCAACAGAATCCTTTCTCACTCTCAGACAATTACTTCTGGTGATTCACAAGGATTTATCCTTGGTGCCTCCTGTACCTCATTTACATAATCTGAAAACCAGTGTCACTTTCCATATGTATGCTAATGACACCCAGCCCTAAATAATTTTCCCCTTTGCTTTTAAATATCCCCCAGGCCTTGGCTCTCTGTAGCTCTAAAGGATCTGAGGGGCAACTTTCTTATGCAGAGGGTGGTGCATGCATGGATTAACCTGCCAGAGGAAGTAGTGTAAGCTGTTACAATCACAACATTTAAAAGGCATCTGGATGGGTATATGACAGGAAGGGTTTAGAGCAATAATGGGCCAAATGCTGGCAAATGAGACTAGATTAATTTAGGATATCTGGTTAACATGGACGAGTTGGACTGAAGGGTCTGTTTCTGTGCTCTACATCCCTCTGACTCTACACAACTATCTAAGAGATCTGCACTCCTCCAACCCTGGCCTCCTGAATAACCCTGATTTTACTTACTTCACGATTGAAAGCCATATCCTTGTGTTAAATGTCAGGAGTTTACTGCTCCTTTCCTCCTTTAAATTTCTTTTTAAAATCTACTGCTTTGATCAAGCTTTTGATAATTGCCCCTGAACTCTCCTATGTGGCTCAGTCAACTTTTGTTTGATGATGCTTCTGTCAATCATCTTGGGACATTCTAATATGTTGATAGTGCTAGATAATTGCAAAGTGTTACTGTTTCAGCAAGTTTAAAGTTAAACTTGCCTAAAATCATCAGAATCATGTTAATTGTTTTGAAAGAGATTTCTTCTTCCAAAAAGTTCAAAAATGCTCAAATAGCCTGTGCTGTGGCAGAGGGACCAATGATATGGTTAATCTATGGTGCATTAATAAAGATTACTTTAATCTGGCTTTACACTCTGCAGCCCAAAGTTCTACTTCAGTATTATAAATAGAAAGCAGCAAGTTTCAGCATTGCTTTGCATAAAGTTCACTGAAGATGTTACCGAGTAAGGTAATGAAACGTCTGGAAACGAACCTTTCAGCTCAGTGAGCAAACCTACATCCAAAACCTCAACCTGAACTACAAATCTTCTCAAAGTTTGCTTCTACTTCAGTTGATGGAAGTTCTGTACATGCATATTTATATCTGTAGATGGTGCTCTGCTTCCAGCCACTTATAGCAATTTAGATATTTTGTCAATAAGCTCCGATGAGCGGGAAGTATATTTTTAAGCCCTTTTCAAGTGGAGAATAGCCTGTAAAGAAATCAGGATAAATTCAATCTGTTCAATTACTGCCCCAACAGTCCAGCCTCCGAGGTCAAAGTAATAGAGGCTGAAGTGGCTGGGGCTATGTTCCCTGGAGGGGCGACCTTATAGAGCTTTACAAAATCATGGGGGGCGTGAATAGGGTGATTAATCAAGACCTTTTCCCCAGGCTAGGAGAGTCCAAAACTAGAGCGCATAGGTTTAATGTGAGAGGGGGAAGATTTAAAAAAGGGCAACATTTTCATGCAGAGGGTGGTGCGTGTATGGAATGAGCTGCCAGAGGAAATTATGGAGGCTAGTACAATTACAACATTTAAAAGGCATCTTGAAGGATATATATTAATAGGAAGGGTTTAGAGGCATATGGTTAAAATGTTGGCAGGTGGGACTAAATTGATTTAGGACATCTGGTCAGCATGGACAAGTTGGACAAGGGTCTGTTTCCGTGCTATACATCTCAATGACTCTAATGGAAGGTATTGTCAACAGCTCCATCTAGCGCCATTTATTCAGCAATAATGTGCTGATTTATGCTCAGTTTGAGTTTGAATCACTGTGACTATTTGGCTCCAGAACTCTAGCGACCATATTCCAAACATGAATAAGGTGCGACAAGATTGGCTGCCCTTGACACCAAGGTAGTGTCAGGAAGTCCTAGTAAAACTGAAGTAGTTGGGAATTAGGGACAACTGTTCACTGGTTGAAGCCATCCAAAACCAGGGTTATGGCTATTGAAGAATAATTATTTGAATATGGGGACACTACTGTTGGTGTTTCTCAGGATTGGCTTTAAACATCTTCAGCTGCTTGATCAATGATCTTCCCTTCTACATTAGGTTAGAATTAGGAATGTGGGTTCTTGTGGTGCAATGGTAGTGTCCTTACTTCTGGATCAGAAGCCTGGTTCAAAGCCCACCTAGTCCAAATGTCTATCATAACATGTCTGAACATGATTAACAATACTTAGAAATTGGGATGATTGTTGAATACTAAATAGTTCACAACACTGCAAAAGGAATGTAGCCTATGTTAAGGGATGACATGAGGGCATTAGTCAGTAAGGATCATGGCTCAGGAGATCTGGAAGTCATACCAGTATGGGTGAGATTAGAAAAAGCTTGAATTAGAAAATGCTGGTGCAAGTAGATCATAGCGCCTTAACAGTGAATTGCTGAAGCTTGTAACAAAAGCAGAGCAATAATTGTAGCTGACTTTAAATTTTCATATAAACCTGCCGAATCAAATTGATAGACTGCATGAATGAATGCTTTTGTTCCAGTTTTTGGAGCAATACAATGTGGAATCTGTAGTGATTGGAATGACGTCAGCCAGATGGATCTCATAGAATATGAGGGGCTGTAAACTTGGTCTAATCAGGAGTCCTATCTGACAAATATGAACAGTAGCATCAGAAGTTCTGCTCACCCAAGAAACTGGCTCTGAGCTAGCTGAGGTCAGTGACATGGACTATGCATTTGTACATCAAGGGTGACTTGGTGATGGGATACCGGCTTTCATGAAATTATTTTGGTGGCGACCAGAGAAAAACACACCCCTGCACAGATTTGCTCACAACAATCCTCTTTACATTGGAGTACGCATTACTCAAATCGTGCTGTTATTTGGCTCCTTTGATTCTGCCACTGGAAGAGTTGGCCAAGAATGTGCTATATTTTCCAGGCAAATGACACTGAGACAAATGAAGAGCAACAAGTAATTCTCCTGACGACGTGTGAACCTGTAGCTTATTTTGGTTATCAGGAGCCTAACTTTCCCCAAGGCACCAGATTCTAAAACTTTTCAAGAGTTGACGGATTTAGCTAAGGAATATTACAGACCCAAACCTCTTCCAATTCCGAGATGCCATCAGTTTCACTCAACAGTTTGAGAATGAAAGGAATTTGTACTGGGATTTTTAATCAAGTTAATATGACTGGCAAAAGCGTGTGATTTTGGTTTAATCCTAAGTGAGATGCAGAGACGCTATTTGGTATGTGGAATTAATGATGTGACCATACAAAAACGCCTACTAGCTGAACCCAACTGGACTTCAAAATAAGTGCGACGATTGGCTTTATCATTGGAAAATGCAGCAAGCAGAGCTTATGAGTTAGAGGGTATGCTGATGGAAATGGAATGAGCTTGTTAAATGAGAGTGGGGAGCACCATTTGAGTGAAGGCAATTGCATTGCCTCATTCAGCACATATCCTGAACAGAGTGATCCTAGATCCCAGCAAAGCCCAAAAACAAAGACAAAGCTCAGCCAAACAGACAATATTTCTCGAGGATCTGGCCTGCCAGGCCATTGTAGTTGTTACTGTTTTGCAGACTCAAGACAATGAAAGAGTCTCACCAGACCTAAATTGAGTAAGAGAATTCTGAGGCAAGTATCCAGGAGAGTGGACACCCTGGAAAGTCAACCCACAGCTGGTTTGGAACAGTTAAATTGCTTAGCACTATCCAAATCAGAACCAAAATAAATGTCTGGTTAAATGGTCACCAAGTCCTAATAGAGGTCGATACTAGCACGGCTGTATCAATGATTGCAGAACCAGTCTTTATCAAAAGTTGCTCTGGCCTCGAATCCTAAAGTCTGCATAAGACCTCAGCCAGACTGAGAACTTACACAGGGGAACCTTTACAGCTTAAGGGTACAACTTTGGTTCTGGTCTCTTATGAGAGGCAGCTGGTTCAGTTACCACTAACTGTAGTAAAAGGCTTGAGGCCAGGCTTGATGGGGCACAATTGGTTGAGAAAGATTCAACTTGATTAGCTCAACATTTCGATCAAAAATGGCTGCCTAAGTGAAGTCCGAATGAAATACTCAAAGGTTTTCGGGGAGGTCTACTATCAAAAGGGGTCGAGGCCATCTAGCATATTGACCAAGAAGCAGTTCCATGATGCTGCAAGGCCCATCCAGTGCCATTTGCATTTTGGGCAAAAATAGAGGCAGAAATCAGAAAGCTGGAAAGTGAAGGAATCATCAGACAGTTTGCAGTATAGGCTGCACCGGTTGTACCTAATGTGAAGCCCAATGGTTCAGTTTGCCTTTTTGGGGATTTGAAGCAAACGGTAAACTGCTTTTCACAGCCGGATAAATACCCAATCCCTCACATGGAGGGATTACATGCAAAACTGGCCGGGGAGGGGTGGGGGCCGCTGTCCTTCATGAAGCTGGACATGAGCTGTGCGTGCCTTGTGATTAGATGAGGATTCCCAGTAGTATGCTGCAATTAATACACATAAAGCTTTGTACTATACGATACTGCCTTTTGGGGTTTCCTATATATGTAACCTGGCCTCCATTCTGGCACCCTTACATTTGCTATTGAAAAAGAGTCAGCCTCTGGAAATGATCTTGTAGACAAGATATAGCCTTCAGGCAAATGAAAATGCAGTTATCATTGTCTCAGGTGTTGGCACACTATGATCCCAAGTGAGATGTGGTACTGACATGCAATGCCTCCCTCCACGATATTGAGTAGTTTTGGGTCAAAGTGGAACTGTGGAGAGGAACGTCTGATGCTGTATGCTGAATGAAAATATGCCCTGATAGAGAAGGAAGATTTGGCGGTATCTTTTGTGTGAGAAACCTCCACCAAAATCTTTTACAGATGTAAATTGGAATAGTAACAGAACACAAACCACTGCTTGGGTTACTTAAAGAGGACAGGGCCGTGTTACCAGTAACTTCAGGTCGAATTCACTGGTGTATACAATTCCAAATTGGAACACCGTCCGGGAGGTGATGTGACAAATACGGATGCATAGAGTCAACCAGATTGAAAACTTTCTGGACCCAGCAAGACCAGACAACCACAGAGGACGTATATTATTATGGGGAGCAAGAGTGATTGTCCCGAGCAAAGCTCGCTACCAGGTCATCTAGGAGTTTCCAAAATGCAGAGGTTGGCGAGAAATTATGTCTGGTAGTCAGGATTGGATGCCAACATATGCAATGTTGGTGGAGTAGTGCTCAAAGTGCCAACAACGACAAACATTACAGCGAGCAGCTCCCCCACACTTGTCTGAATGGTCAGGTAAACCCTGGACTCGGTTACAAGTTGACTATGCTGGTCCTTTCATGATCTCTATGTTTTTAGTCACTGTGGATGTCCATTCAAAGTGGTTGAACGTACAAAGAGTTCATTCATCAAACATGGGATGACGATTGAAAAGTTGTGAGCATCTTTTACAACACATGGATTCCCAGAGGTGTTGGTCACAGACAATGGGGCATCATTTACCAGCCTGGAGTTTGAGTATTTCCTATACTCAAATGGCATTCGGCATACAAGGACAACCCCACTCAAACCATTATCCAATGATCTGGCAGAAAGAGCTGTCCAAACTTTGAAGGCAGGCTTAAAGAAACAGTCTACAGATTCACTCAATTCCAAAGTGTTCTGGTTCCTGATTGATTATAGGACCACATCTCACACTACAAAACAGACAGCTCCAGCAGAGTTGCTAATGGGGAGAGCACTCTGCATCAGGTTAAATCTGACCTTCCTGGAGCTGGTGGTGGTGGTGGTGTTGGGGGGTTGGGGGGTGTGTGAAACAGCATCAGGAATGCCAATACTGGACACGAAACTCTTCTAAGCAAGAGAGGCAGCTTACTTCAGGGGACGAAGTCTGGTGTAGGAACCACGGGAATGGCTCTGCATGGTTAAAAGGCATGGTTGACTCAAGATAAGGTTTCATGACATTCAAAGTTTGGGTACATGTGGCAGTCCTGAACAAGAATGTGGACCACATGAAAGTTGCAGCCGAGCAATCGGGGCGAGAGCAAAACATACTCAGTCCCTCAGAACATTTGGCAAGGCGGTCAGAACCCGTGGATTCTCCCCCTCCACCTAGTGTCTAAAAAACCTCTGAGGATGAGATGGACACAGCAGATATCACAACATAAATGGCATAATTGCCTGTGGAAGATGAGTTTTGGCCAAGATGCTCTGGGTACAAGAGGCAAGCTATAATCTGGTACAAGCTGCCAGTGTCTGAGTGGCAGTGTCAGAGGAATCAGATCTGGTGTGAAAACGTCTCAGGAGAAGCTAAGGGAGAAAAAAAATGGGCCCATGTCCCAGGACCTTGGGGGGTGGGGGGATGCCATGATTAGAGATGCCTGATTAGGGCAATAAATCTGGTCAAATCAAGGAGTTCTGGCTGATAGATATAAACAGGCATGTCAGGGATTCTGTTCAGTCTAGGAGCTCCCATCTAGCTAGGACAATGTCATGTACTATGCATGTTTAAATAAAGGGTGACTTGGTGACAGGACACCGGCGTTTGTGGAGTTATTTCAGAGCCTACTAGGGCTAAAGCTATTTTAGATGTAGTATTGTGTAATGAGACATTATTAATTAGTAATCTCATGCAAAAGATGCGCTGGGAAATACAGTCATAATACAACTGAGTGTTTGAAAGTGACATGACTTTAAATAAAGCCAGTTTAAAGAAGGGTGGCATGGTGGCTCAGTTAGCACTGCTGCCTCACAATGCCAGGGACCCGGGTTCGAGTCCCACCTCGGCCAACTGTCTGCGTGGAGTTTGCACGTTCTCCCCGTTTCTGCGTGGGTTTCCTCTGGGTGCTCCGGTTTCCTCCCACAATCCAAAGATGTGCAGGGCAGGTGAATTGGCCATGCTAAATTGCCCATAGTGATAGGTGCAATAGTCAAGGGTAGATATAGGGTTGGGCAATGGGTCTGGGTGGGTTACTCTTCAGAGGGTCGGTGTAGACTTGTTGGGCCGAAGGGCCTGTTCCATACTGTAGGGAATCTAATCTAATTCAAAATGTTCAGCAATAATAAATTCTACTTAAAAATAAAATAAAATTTAACAAAGTAGATTCATCCAGGACTTAAGGATAACATTTTATTAAAAAGAGGAGGTTTATAATGTTGCAAGGAATAGTGGCAAATTTGAAGAATAAGAATGTTTGACATTCCAGCAACTGATGATAAAAAGTTGATACAAGAGGCAAAAAAAAGCAAAGTAGCCAGGATTATATCAAAAAAGAATTGTAAGAGGTTTAAAAGTTACAAAGAGCTTCCCTAATATTATGTAAGCTTTGTCATCTGTTTAAAGTTATCTTACCATGAGCAACATTGTTAATACAGTCCAAATATTTTCTGTCCTTTTCGTCAAACATATATTGCCCCTGAGCTCTGACAATCTTGACAGGGTCATCTGGAAAAAAGAGCCTGCAAGAAGATCTGAAAATAAAATGAACAGATGACAATGTAACTAAATCATTTAAGGATTTTTGAAACTTTTATTCTTTCAATATTGCCTAATGGTAATTTTACTGTATTATACATTTCCATTAAAACAAAACTTGAAGCATTTGTAACACAATGCTGTCTTAATGAGTAAAAATACAAACAAAAAGAATAAACCTATGTGCAAGAAGATCTGAAAATAAAATGAACTGTCCAAAGTGCAGGATTTTTAATTTATGTGGTTGTTTCCATGCACTTGATACTAATTTCCCATGAATTCTACAGCAGGGCCTTCCATGGGTTCACATTGAGGAGGAGAAAGTGAGGTCTGCAGATGCTGGAGATCAGAGATGGAAATGTGTTGCTGGAAAAGCGCAGCAGGTCAGGCAGCATCCAGGGAACAGGAGAATCGACGTTTCGGGCATGAGCTGTTGAGGAGAATGGGGCATTCGTCCGGGGTTCAGATACTTCAACCCAGAAGGTAGGATTCAAGCAGAGCTGTGTAATTTGTTTAATGCTGACAAGGCGCGAGTTTAGTAAAACGGACATTCTTCCCCCTGGTCGATTTTAAATCGCAGCGACAGCACATTTGATTGAATACTTACGCGATGTACTTCTTTCGGAGAGTTAAGGTTTCTTTTTTGTCGTAGAGTTCAGAAGCCATGCTCGGCTGCCAGTCGTTCTCTGAGTGTGCTATGGGTAAGCCGGAGGGTCACGTCAATGCTGCGCTCTTCCTCCGCGGACGTAAGCACTTGGTTTGGTTTTGCACTTCGCTTTGCAGCCGCTAGTTCCGGAGAACTTGGACGTGAACCAGGAAAGGAGTGTCCGTGTCGAGAGCAGGTCTCCGGTCTCTCTGGGGATACTGGGCTCCCTCTGGCCCCGTGGAAATAGGTACTGGAGTACTGATGCAGGGGTGGGGTACATAACCTGGTGACCAGAAAAATGCTCTTGACTTGTTTTTATATTTTTACTACATCCATAAGCGCTCTTCACGCAACCGAACTTTCTTGTCCATCACCAAATCACCTATATTTTTTCATCTATTAACCACCAGCAGCAAAACTCCCGAGTTTTCCAATCGATCAATTGAAATGAAAAGTCCATTAAGGGCTTCCGAAAACTTGTGGCTTCAAATAAATCTGTTGGGCTGTATCCCAGCGTCGTGTGATTTTTGACATTGAGGGCAATGCAGGCTAGAATCCAGTGAGATAGGGCATTGTAGGGTGTTAGTGGGATTAGTTTGGGATTTCAGCACGCAGAAAACGTGTTGAAGTTGCACAGAGAGAAACTCTGAAATGCATCAAAATGTGATAAGGTTCAAGCCATTGTTGTAGTGCCCTATAAGATGCAACAAGTCGTTGAAATAACAGTTGTATTATTTGGAAGAATGGGTGTACTTTATATCAGTCCAGATGACGTGTGCTATGGCAAGATGTGTACCAGAATCAGGCAGTAAATGCAGGGAAGCCCATCTCAACATTGAGATCATCTCGCTCCATCTTTTATGCTTTTCACAAGCATTGTAATGAGTTGTTAATTGATGGTCATTATTGAATCCTTACAACATTGAAGAGCCCATCAAGTCCACTCCGATCCTTCGAAAAGCATCCCATCCAGATCCACCCCATAACCCTATCCCTGTAACCCTGAATTTCCCACAGCTAATCCACCTGGCCTGCACATCTCTGGGCAATTTACCATGGCCAGTCCACTTATCCTGCACACCTTTGGACTGTAGGAGGAAACCCACGCAGACATGGGGAGAACATGCAAACTCCATGCAGTCACCCAAGGGTGGGATCAAACTGGGTCCCTGGCACTGTAAGGTAGCAATGCTAACCAATGAGAGCCACAGTGCTTATCAAGCACCTTCACACCAAAACTTACTTCAGTAATGTTCAGACTACCACCTTATCAAACTCCAAATGCCAAACAAACTAGCAATTGGGAGAACTTAACAAGGAAAACAAAGTGTGCATCTGGCAGGTACAACTTGCTGCTTGCTCTGAATAATGTACATGTTGGACACCAGGCACTGACATCAGGGGACACTCCAAGGGCTCCCGGTCACACACATCCAACAACCACAAAAATTGGCATCTGGCCTGCCAGCCTGTAAGAACCTTCATGACAAATCTCCGATTCACTCACAGGATGCTCTGCACTTTAATGCTGTATGGAGAAAGTGAGGACTGCAGATACTGGAGACCGAGGAGCAGAAAAGGGTGGCACTGAAAAAGCACAGTGGGAAAGGCAGCATAAGCCCTTCATGCCTGAACTGTCGACTCTCCTGCTCCTCGGATGCTGTCTGACCTGCTGTGCTTTTCCAGCGCCACCCTTTTTGACCTTAATGCTGTATGGAAAGCTGCACTCTCAACTGTCATGAGAATGCTGCTGCAAAGATGCATTGTGCTCAGGAACATTGTTTTTTCCCCCTATGGTGCCAGGCATTCCTTCAGGTGGATTAAGACTGCACTGACCTGAGTAGCAACCTCGAAGTAAGATGTCATGTTCAGATATCATGGCCTCCACGGCTGGTCCTGGAAGAGGAGGAGGTCCTGTCACTGTGCCATCCTGCAGGACCTCCAGGGACCTGCCCACAAGTGAGATGTCAATTTGACCCTCTCTATCATGTCTGGGGTAAATATCAGGAACCATGAAGGGCAGCTCTGGACTGACGGTGCTTGTCTGTGTGCGCAATTATCTTTGAAAGATGGCACAGATGCAAGGGAATACTGGTGAATTGTGGGATATCTGGTGAATGACAAGTTATGTGAATGGAACATATGACAAGGTGGAAATCAGACATCAGAGACTCCATTAGGGCAGGGGAGATCATTAAAAAGGCAGGTTTGGTGAGAGAATTCATCAGAAATCATGGTGACAAACCATCCAAAAATACCTTGATAAAAAGAAAATGTGAAAAAAGTTTCCTGTCATTGGCATAAAAAAAATTGCTCTAGTGATTTTTGAAAAGATTTGTAGCTCAGGTTGGTAGGTTGCTGATAAGTATGTCAGTTCGCTCACGGAGCTTAAAGGTTTGTTTTCAAATGTTTCATCACCATACTAGGTAACATCACCAGCGAGAATCTCCAGTGAAGTGCTGGTGGTATGTCCCACCTCTCTATAGGTCTTGGTTTCTTAAGGTGGATGATGTCATTTCCAGTTCTTTTTTCAAGGGAAGGTACATCGATCTAAATCAATGTGTTTATTGATGGAGTTTTGGTTAGAATGCCATGCCTCTAAGAATTCTTATGTGTGTCCTTGTTTTGCCTGTCCGAGGATGTGTGTTGTCCCTGTCAAAGTAGTGTCCTTTGTATGTATAGAAACTAGAGATAGAGGGTCATGTCTTTTGGTGGCAGGTTTGGTATTCATGTATCCTGGTGGCAAGTTTCCTGCTAGTTTGTCCAATGTAGTGTTTTTTTACAAGATACCATGTAAGAACTGTAAATGATGTCAGTTTTGCTGGTAGTATCTAATGGATCTTTTAGGTTCATTAGTCACTGTTTAAGTGTGTTGGTAGGTTTGTGGGCCACCATGGTGCCAAAGGGTCTGAACAGTCTGGATATATCTCTACTTTGAGGTATAAATTCTACCAGAAATGATCACTCATATTCATTCTTTGATATCCAAGTCATCATCCAGAGTTTCATGTTTTTTATTGTGAGTTCTTTGCCAACAAATGAGATTGCTATCTGCTCTCAATCTGAATATGCGGTTGAGTAGTAGATCAATGATATACCAAGTTGGTAATCCACATTTCTGAAGAGAGTGTAAGAGCCTAACCCCATCCGACTGGGGATGAAGACTCAGGAGACAGGCAGGTTTCAGGCAAGTGGCAGTCTTTATTCAAGCAATTACTGGTCCATGTACGGAGAGGGGCAAAGATCTTCCCCAAATCTGGCCTTGACATGACAACATAGTTATTCCCTTAATCTTAGTTCAGAGCGGAAAAGAGATATCAATGACACTCTGACTTTCACAGTGAGATACAACATTTTTATACATTTTAGATTAGATTAGATTCCCTACAGTGTGGAAAAGGCCCTTCGGCCCAACAAGTCCACACCGACCCTCCGAAGAGCAACCCAGCTAGACCCATCTCCCCACCTATACCCCTGACTAATGCACCTAACACTTTGGCCAATTTAGCATGGTCAATTCACCTGATCTGCACATCTTTTGGACTGTGGAGGAAACTGGAGCACCCAGAGGAAACCACGCAGACACGGGGAGAATGTGCAAACTCCACACAGACAGTCATCGGAGGCTGGAGTCGAACCCAGGTCTCTGGCGCTGTGAGGCAGCAGTGCTAACCACTGAGCCACCGTGCCATTATGTTATAATAATCACATGCACTGTGGTCACTGTGTCCTTTCCCTATTCTATACATCCAATCCTGTGAAATACATAATCAATGATGGGCATTCCTATGGACAGCCCCAAGTTCCCATGATCTCATGGTGTTTAACAGACATTTAATCTCTAGGCCTTGGGATCTCTCTATATACACTATTAATTCCCATTCTAAAGTTACTGGCTATACTCCTTTAGACATGTTCCAGACTTGCATATCTCTAAAGTCTGTTCAAATTCTGTTATTCATTGTATTCCATGTGCAATCGCTATCAAATTCTGTTATTCCTCTGATATTTTCCACCATCCCAATAAGATTGTTGGGTCTAACTAACTGCTATAAGAGTCATAGTATTAATTCCTATCATAAAGTTAGTCATATGCAAAGTTTTACAGCTACTTCCAGATACTGATTAACATTCACATTTGTGGTTGAATGTTTTCCCCAATGCTTCTATTATACTTTGGTTATTGTGTATTGTCACAAAGCTAGTCCCTTTTTTTCTAAAAGCTGTTCCTGTTCAAGGATACTGTCCCCTTGGTTTTTTTTCAGAGGGGTCATAAACCAGCTCCCTGAATCTGATTAGACTGGTTTCATACAGAGATTAAAGAGTATTGAGAGACCTTTTTGTTTACATGTAAACAGATGAGACTTCAGGCCAAAGTGGTCATATTTTAGAAGTGACCTGTATAATGGAAGGGTAGTTGTCAGCTCTCTAGCTGAGCAGTTCAGTCCAGAACTAGTTGGGAGTTCAGCTGTGGACTATGTGAACAGGCTCTTTCTCTTTCTGCCCTTCTTTTTTTTGTAAATATATTTATTAGCAAACTTTTTTTAACTTTACAAACACATAAAATTATTGAAAAATACCATCAATAACAAATATCAGTTTAATAAAAAGAAAAAAACATAAATTACAATACAACTACTGTCTCCTAACTATTAACCTACCCTCTAAACCCTAACACTGTGCAAAGCAACACCAAAAAAAAGAAAGAAAAGCAAAAATAAATTAAAACCCCACAAAATACAGAACAGCTATGCTCGGCGAAATCTCCCAAACCAAGGAGCAGCAGCATTGTCTATACACCCATATTAACTCAAGAGACCCCCTCCAGGGCCCAGTGCTTGACAGATCTAACCATCCTGGTTAAACAAACACCCTAATTAAGATAACTGACAAATCTATTTCCAAATAACTCAAGTAGGACTGCCATTTCTTATAAAAATGGTCTGTTGTATGGTGCACCATGTTTGTAAAAACGTCCAAGGATATGTGCTCCATAATCAATTTTTGCAATCCAAGCAAGCCCGGCCGGTTCTCAGACACTCAATACATCAGAATATTCTTCCATGCAAGAATATTAAATAGTTTCTTCCCATGCCCGTCTAAAGATGGCAAATTTGGTAGACCTAAGAGGAGAGATATCAAGTCTACTTTGACATCAGTCCTCAATACCCTCCCTATCTCTCCTGCCACAGCGCTCCAGTAAACACCTGAGCCTGTGGCATGTTCAGAAGCAACGGGTAAGAGTACAAACACTTATTTTACATTTGGGGCACACTGAAGATGCCCCTTTTTTAAACTCCGCCAGATGGTCTGGTGCCAGATGAGCCCTGTGCAGAACTTTTAACTGCATAGCGCACGTCCTATTACAGATTGAGATCTTTTGAGCATTCTCCCATATGTTTTCCCATGTTTCAGAAGAGATCTCGACTGCTAGCTCTTGCTCCCAGAGCTCTCATAATCGGTTAATATCCTGCCAGGCCCTGCCACCCAGCAGGCGATAGAGGGCACTAGCCGAAAGGGTGCTTGTGGAACGTAGCAACAACCTCTCTGTATCGGGCTTATAGGGCTTAGTGAGAAGCGTAGGCTTCTTCTGGATGAAATCCCTAACCTGAAAAAAACGGAAAAGATCTCTGCTGGACAACCCATATTTGCAGCTCAGTTGCTCAAAAGACATCAGAACCTCCCCCTCAAACAAGTCTCCCAAACTAGAAACTCTTCTTGCTACCCATAGTTTGAACCCTGAGTCCATCATCCCTGGTTGGAAGGCAGGCCAACTATAGGTGTAAGTGGTGAAGTCTTGGATAAACAACCCTCACTCCGACGCATCGCCCTCCATGTCTTGACTGTACGAATGACAATGGGGTTCCGGGAGTGGTCCATAACTGTCCTCCTCTTATCCATGAATAACAGATTAATAAGAGGTCACTTTGCTTGGGAGGCCTCAAAATCCAGCAATATTGAGTTTGGATCGTTACCTACCCAATCGCGAGACAAAGGACAGAAGGGAACTCAATTGATACCTCCTGATGTCTGGGAAATCAACTCCTCCCCTCCTTGAGGCAACTGCAATTTAGGAAGTTTGGTGAGGGGTTGACCATGATGCCAGACAAAGGAACCAAACCACCCCATATGCATCCGCAACGATGACCTGGGAAACATTATAGGGAGCATACGCATGGGATAAAGCAAACAAGGAAGAACATTCATCTTAATGAGAGATATTTGGCCCAGCCATGAAATTGTAAGAGCCTCCCATCTCTGGAGATCTCGCCTAATATTGTCGAGCAAGTGAGCAAAGTTAGTCCGAAATAACAAATCAAACTTGGGAGTAATAAAAATGCCTAGGTATCGGAACACTGCCTATGACCACTTAAAAGGGAACTTAGGGCCACCTTCAACTTCTGGTACATCCTCAAGGTTCCCCAAAGGCATAGCTTCTGATTTTGCAAAGTTGATCTTATATCCTGAAATAGCCCCAAATGAATTGATACATTGTATTAAATGGGGTATGGAGGTCATGGATTCGATAATAACAGAAGGACATTATTCGCATACAGTGTAATCTTGTGTGCCCTCAATCCCACTTCTGGAGCGGTTATGTGGACGTTCTGACGAATGGCTTCTGCCAGCGGCTCTATCACCAACGTAAACAACAACAGTGAGAGGGGGCAGCCTTGCCGACTACCCCTACCAATCCTAAAGTTCCTAGCTTTCACCCCGTTGGTGATGACCGTGGCCAGAGGGTGGCGATATAAACCTCTACCCACCAGCAAAGAATCCACCCAACCCAAACTGTTCTAAGACATAAAAAAGATACAGCCATTCCACCCTGTCAAGTGCTTTCTCTGCATCTAAGGAAGTCACCAACCCTTGAATCGATCATTGCTGACAAGCTTGGACCATATTCAACAACCTTCTAATATTATTAGAGGACCTACGGCCCCTTATAAAGCCTGTCTAGTCCTCTTTAACAATATGGGGCAACACCCTTTCCAATCTCAGCAGCAGGATCTTAGACAGAATCTTGAAATCTGAATTTAATAGAGAGATGGGCCTGTATGAGGCACAATCCTCAGGAACCTTCCCCTTCTTAAGAATTAAGGAAATATTAGCTTCTCTCAAAGATTTTGGTAGGCATTCATGCATATAGGAGTGATTGTACATCTCCAACATCGGCCCTGACAGAATCCCTATAAACTCCTTATAAAACTCACCCAGGAGACCATCAGGGCCAGGCGCTTTCCCACTCTGAAGTTGCCTAGCTGCCTCCTGTATTTCCTGAACTGTCAAGGGGGCATCAAAGAGAGAGGCCTGTTCCAAGGTTACCCCTTGGAGGTCCAGGTTCTTAAAAAAGGTCTCAATTTTAGCCCTCCTCTCTTTGCAACCTTCAGCCCGATACAATTCAGAGTAAATACTCCAAAAAGTCTCATTAATCATTTTAGCATCGTATGTAAGGACCCCGGCACTGCCTCTGATTGCAGTAATGGATTGGTGAGCATGCTTTTTCCTCGTCAGGTATGCTAAATACTTCCTTGGCCTATCCCCATATTCGAACAGCCTTTGTCTAGCAAAAGCAAGTTCTTTCTTTGCGTTTTGTGTCAGTATTGAATTCAAGGCAGCCCGGAGGGCCGTGATCCGCTGTAGCTTAGTCACCGAAGGCCGTGCAAAATGTGCTGCCTCTGCGGCTTTCAACCACATCTCAAGTAGATGCTGCTGTTCCTCCTTCTGTTGTTTCCAGCTAGCTGAATAGGAAATAGCTAATCCCCCAGCAAAGGCCTTAGCAGTCTCCCATAGCATAGATGGACTACTAGCCGTGCCTGACTTGATAGTCAAGAATTCCTGAAACTCCTTCAAAACGTATTCCACAAATTTGGAATCCTTAAGAAGAAAAGGGTCCAAACACCAGTGCCGCAAGCCTAGCCCTTCACTCTTGGCCTTAAACTCCAAATACACTGCTGAATGATCAGAGATAGCTATATTCCCAATTTTACAACCCATAATTGAATCCAGAAGGGCCGAGGGAGCCAGAAAGAGGTCAATCCTTGTGTGACATTTATGTGGGTTTGAAGAAAAGGTGAAGTCCCTGCCGGTACGGTGAAGACATCTCCAAATATCCACCAGCCCCAACTCCTCGCGCAAGTCAACCATCTACTTGGCCTGCAAAGAAATAGTTGGGGGCCCACAAGGCATCGTGTCCACTGTCGGATCCAAAAGACAATTAAAATCTCCCCCTATAATAATGTGCCGGGTTCTAAAAGCACTCAACTTACAGAAATCACTAATCATAAATTTGAGGGGATGCACGAGAGGACAGTAGACATCTAAAATGCTATATTCCTCCCCATGTATCAGGGCTTTCAGTATCACAAACTGTCCCTGCTCATCTTTCACCTGCTCTAATAATGTGAACGGAAGATTTTTCTGGATAAGTACCGCCACTCCCCTACTTTTAGTAGTAAAAGATGAAAAGAATACCCAGTCATAACCCCCTGTTGTAATTTCAGGTGTTCCCCATCATCAAGTTGGGTTTCCTGCAACAAAGCGATATCAACTCTTTCCCTCTTAAGGCTAGAAAGCACCTTTTTCCTTTTAACAGGCGAATGACTTCCCTTAATGTTCCAGGTGCACCATTTAATAAGACACTTAGCCATATCCCTTTTCAGAGACCCTTGAACCCCTTGGAAGGAGAACCCTGCTTACAAAGCGCTAAGCATAAGTAAATAAAGACTCATAGAATCGAAAATCTATATATACAAAAACTACTCCATCATAACTATAAACAACTATTACTACCAAAAAACTACAAAGAAAACCAACTATAAAACCTTGTATGTTGTGTGTGTTTCATTGTGTAATCTTGTGAATAAATTTTTGTCTGTTTTAAAACCTGGCAGTCAACCTCACTAACTCACTCCAGGTACTTTTCACTGTTGGCTTATCAAAACAAATTGCAAAGTTATGGTCTGGGCTGCCTGCTTAAGAATGTTTTGACTTGTCTGGCCTAGTCCATAACGCAATTATTACATCGAAATCTCTGTGATTATCCTAAGAATCTTTAACTAGACCCTGTTTCCTAATATTGTGAATAACTTCAAAGAAACAACTGATCACTACAAAATAACTTTAGCTGTTGTTTTCACAACTGCACAATGAGTTAGGCAGACTGTCTCATGGACTGAGATTTACCCCCCTTGATCATACTGGCATTGTTCACCTATTGAGACAATATCCTTTCATTAATGAGGCTGGAATCAATCACTTGTCATAGTTTAATGAACTTGTGTTTATGATTAGGTGTCCTCTTATTGAATGAACTCTGATGGCTATTTGTGTCGGGCCTCCCATTCACCTTGGAGTAGCCCTGTTCAAAAGGTACCATTGTGTTTCACTTAAATGCTGGAGCAGGCATTTAATTCAGTTTTAATTACTTGTCCACCATGTGTCTTAATGCTGGAGCAGCTGTTTAATTCTGTTTATCCCTTGTTGGCCATTCTGTGCCTGTCAAATATGGGCAGCCCTTAGTGAGACCTCCTTAACTGTTACCATTTAGCATCAGCAATTCAATGGGCTTTGGTGAGAATTCTTGAATTCTCTGTTAGTCTTCAATTAATCATTCCAAATATTGGCCACCAAGTTATTGGAATCTTTTATAGACAACCATGACTTTTATAGACAATCATTATGGTGAGAGTTTGCCTCCAACAGGTATTTTACTAGATGTGACACTCCATAGATTAACTCCTGTAACATAAGAAACAACGTTTACATATCATGGTATTGAAAAATCCAACAAACATTTGTTACAATAACCAGTGTTATGATCCCAGTTTTATCTTTACGATGTTATTAATGGCCTAGTCAGATCCCAGACACAAATTTGCCTGATTGATCATATTTTGGTTTGTTTTAGTTTTAATAAAGTTGCCTTTGTCTGAAAGTTAAGCACCCAATGCTGCATTTTTTGATTTAATAGTAAAATAGAAGTTTTTTTTGAAAGATAAAACAGATTAAACCAAACTATCTACCTATAATACAAATTCAAGCATTTTTAACCACTGTGAAAGTATAATCTCATTAATCCCAAAACACTCCTTTATAAATTAAAAAGAAACAAAATTGATTTGTATTGTATACAAAACACATTTGTACTGTATGCAAAGCCCCACTAGTATAATATTCAGACCAGTTTCACTGTAACTAACACCTTTGTGGGTGTTAAGTCACTTAACTGCTTCAACTTTTATATACTGAAACTGCAAATAGCTCCAGGAAGAAGTCATCATACATCTGCTTAAATGTACTCAGTACAAGTTGCCTCTTCAGGGATTTATCCCATCACTTCTGATGTTGAACTGACACTAAGGTAAGCAAAGTTTACTTACAGCAGAACCTCAATTATCTGCATTCTGAATTATCTGAACAAGATTGCAAGGTCCCAATGCTTGGCTAAACTGTGTTATCCGGCATTTGATTATCCGAACAAAATACTCCCGTCCCGTGTCATTTGGATAATCAAGGTTCCTCTGTATATCCTTCCCTTCTTAAGAACCATCTTATTCCAAGAATTTCACAGATCTGCTCCAACCTCAAGTAAAACTAATCACCTCTTCCTAAATTATGGTGTTTCTCTTCAACTTCAGTAGATTCATTTCAGAGATGAAAGATTTATTTTATGGAGAGAGATTGAGCATTTTAAAACTATACTTACTTGAACTTAGAAGCATAAGGGGTGATCTGATAGAGGTACAAAAAGTGCTAAAAAGGATTGACAAAGTCAACATGGAACAAACGGTTTCTCTTCTGGTGCAAGCTAGAATGAGAGGTCATAGTTTTATGTTAAGGGGTGGAAGTTTTAAAACAGAGATGAGGTGGAATTACTTCTCTCAATTACTTCACTATCTCAGATTGAGGTAGACTCCAGGACACAGAACAAATTTGAGGAGGAGATAGATGGATTTAGGTCAGTAATAGGTTAAAGGGTATGGGCTGTGGCATGCAAGTGGAGTTGAGACCAAGATAGATCAGACAAGATCCTATAAAATGACAGAGCAAGCTTGAGGGGCTGAATTGCCTACTCTTGCTCCTAGTTCTTCTGTCCTAAACATTAAAATAATCTTTGACCCCTTTAAACTAGAATTTATCTTGTTCAGTTGTAAAATTATACCAATGTGCTCAAAAGCGCATTAATTCTATAGCTAGGCCTCAAATTGTTTTTTAGAGAAATTCTAGGGCTACAAAAATACAAGTTCATTGCTAAATTCAGACACACAGAAAAACGAATCAATTCTTAACTCAAAAAATAGAAACCCATTTTAAATAATATCAACATATGAATCCAACAGTATGCAATCATACCTCCCCTCAACAAAGGATGAAGATGTATTTTCAAGAGGCGCTTTCATTATTTAAAAGTCCTCTTCCCATTAGGACAATGATAATATGGACAATCATTAATTACTTGCTAGCATTAAATAGATACTGGGTTACAGAATAAACATTTCTACATATCACACAATCCATAGAATGCTTGCTTTGGATTAAGTGTCTGCAATGACACTTTCTTTTCCAGGCACATGGATAATTTTCTAATCATCCTGTAATAGCCAGCGACTGCTCAAGTGAAATAAAAACCATTAAGCAGGGAGGCCAGAAATACAGGCACAGCCAATGAAATAAACAAGGCATAAAAATGGCCCAAAAAGCAAAGTATGTTGAGAATGCCTGAGCCAAGACTGACTCACAAGGCACAATTCTGCCGAGGAACAAGTCCTTGCAAGATCTTACTCCAGACAATTGAAAATCAGAGAGGCACCAGAACACATTTGGAAGTGCGAAAGGCTAATTCAATCCTTCCTGACAAACAAACAATACAAGATGCATGGGGCAGACAGGTTTCATTAAGACAAAGAGACCAGGTGTATGTTCTGGTACAAAATCAGTCATCCAGACGAAGAGCAGACACATCAAATGGTTCACTGTTAAGCAAGCAATTGAGGGCGATTAACGGTATTTCAAGGTGCTAAAAGCGATTAATATGATACCTCTGATTGGTCAAGCCCTTGGTAAGTTTCAGAGGGTAGCCAGGAGGGTATAAGAACCCACCCTGGCAGGACTTGGCTGGATCTCTCACTCCAGGCTACCTAGAGATACTTTGGGATATTGCAATGACCAAGCAGCTCACTCTCTGACCAGAGAGAGAACCAACCAACGAAGAGAGGAACAGACTTGAAAAATGCGAACAACCAGCAAAGGTCACATCTATCTGTGGAGTAGTTCAAGTTTCTAACAAATCTGATGGTTAGAAATAGAGTTGTTAAAATTACAAAATTTAATTCTTACCTTTGTTGTCTTCAAATAAAGTTGCAACCTGTTTCACTGACTGCAGACACATGCTGTGTCATCTTTTCCTGATAAGTGCTCAGGTGCCTGGATAAATTAATATTGCATACACTAGTCGAGTAGTCCGCATGGTCTTAGAGACACCCTGTTCTGGACAACAATATGCTAATGGATCTGGCTTTTTTGAAACAATCATAAATGCTTGTCCTGAAAATGTTCCCAAGAAAATCATATGATTATGGTCGGTGTAAATAACAATATTGTCCTCATTACTGGTAATGTATATGCCAAAATATTGATCAACTGGCACAAGATTAAAGTCTTTTTTTTGTAGTTGAATATCTTTTGTTGATGTAGTAATTTCTTCAAAAATAATTGGCAGACCATTCAATCCCATGTCATCTTTGTGCAATAAAACAGCCCTCAAACCAATGTTACAAACATCAACAGCCAGTTTGATCATCTTTGCATAATTTGTCACAATGTTGGTACAGCTTTCATATTTTTAAAGACAATTTAACACCCATTCTTTCATTCAAATTTCCTGCCTTTAGGAGTGCAACAACAGTGCTCGAGTTTGATTGAATCCACTCATGCCAACATAATGCATAATTTTGTCTTCTACATGGGAAAATTAAAGTAGTCTGTACTTTTGCTTCTCTAGGTGTGACTTGACCTTGTCCCACAGTATGGTACAAAAAGTTACCTTGGGTCTGGCATATTCACTCTTAGCCAAATTTATGACCGATTTTGCTTTTTGTAGTCAAACAATTCAATCAAACGTGTAAATATTCTTCCCAGGTTGGGCTAAAAGCAACCAAATATAAACAGGAGATTGACCAATCCTTCAATATCTTTTTTGGTTAACCATTGAAACATTGCTGGTGCATTTTTTGTTGCAATTGACACAACTTTGCATCAATTAAATCCATCTGGTGTAACAAATATTAAGATTTCATGGGCCATTTGGTTAAAAGAACTTGCCAATTTGCCATTTGTAACTTGATTTTAGGAACAGGTGTGTCCAAATAATTTGACACAATCCTCCAGTCTTAGTATAGGATGTAAGTCAATTTTCATAACCATTGACTTTACAATAATCAATATGGAATATTTGTGATTCATCCAGTTTTGGCACCATTATGATGGCTCCAGCTGCTTTGACTCAGTTTCATGAAGTCATTGTCCATTATCACATTTCTTCAACTGAGCAAAATGCTCTGGATTGAATCTGTACAGGTGCTGTTTTATAGGTACTGCATTCCCCACATCAACATCACGAACAATCAAAACTGTCTTTCCTGGCCTTTGTAAGTCACTTCCATAGTGTTCAGAAAGATAAGACATGATGCTATCTAATCTTTTAACTTTCTCAGTTTTTCAATTTGATTTTTGGGAAATTAACTTTTGAATTTTCTATTTCAGATTCATCCTTCCATTGCACTAGTGTTTCTATTTCACTCTCTACTTTCTTCACTATTGTAAAGACAATTTCTCTCAATTGTCATCCTTATCAAAATATTTTTTCAATACGTTGACATCACATACTCACTAACATTTTCTTCTCTCTAAAGTACTCACTACATAATTCATACCATTAAGTCTCCTCTTAATTTGATAAAATTCAGTGAACAGTATTTTTAATGGTTACCTACAGACAGGCCACAATCTTCCAACAAAATCTCTGGCCTTTTTTGCCTGCACTAAGCTTACCTTATTTATTGAATTTTCTTCAGATGCTTTTTAGTCAACTCACGTGTTAGTCTGATTCTCTCTAAAACTTGAGACATTGATTGGAAATGTTGTTTGAGCTTTCTTTTATTAACTTTCCGAAATTAATTTAAGTGGTTGTCTTACCTCATATTATTTCAAAAAGACCAAATTCTATGGACTAAATTCTCTAATAGCAAATAGTAACAAATGAATTCCCATTCCTGGTTTTTGGTAGAGGTCCTACATAATCCATTAAGACCCTGCTAAATGATTCCTCAAAAGCTGGTATTGGAATTAAAGTTACAATTGAAGCTTGGGATGCCCGCACTACCTGACAATTACGTATACTGCTTTACTGTACTTGAATGTGTGATGCTTATCTAAATACTTTTTAAAAATTGCACGCGTCTTACCTGTAAATTCTTCCATGATCACAATTTCCCTTACATTTTCCATTTATTTCCCTCTGGTTTGAATGATCCAAAATCACTGATCCCACAGTATTACTTACAAAATTCCATAATTCCTTGCAAATTCCACAAAGTCTCTGACTCAGTTCTTTCTTATGAGTTCTAAATTTAAATTGATAAGCTTCAAGCACAAATTCATAAGCATTGAGTATTACCTCTTCTACAGTTTCATACACTGCAGATTGTTTTTCTGACAAGGTCATACTTATACATGTAAAAACATTGTGGTCACTTCATATAGACAAAAATGAGGACTGCAGATGCTGGAGATCAGAGTCAAGATTAGCGTGGTGCTGGAAAAGCACAGCAGGTCAGGCAGCATCCGAGGAGCAGGAAAATTGACGTTTCAGGCAAAAGCCCTCTGTTTAGCTGCCATCTCAGTTAAGATAAAATATCTTTTGACTCCACCCTCGTTAAATTTAGACACTATCCTGTCTCCTCCACAGCCAAACCCTAAATGCCTGGAGGAAGAATTCCTCACCTTCCGCCTTGGGACCCTCCAACCATATGGGATTAATGTGGATTTCACACGTTTCCTAATTTCCCCTCCCCCCACCTTATCCCAAATCCAACCTTCCAACTGGGCACCATCCTCATGACTTGTCCTCTCCTGCTCCTCTGATGCTACCTGATCTGCTGGGCTTTTCTGGTACCATACACTCAACTCTGATCTCCAGCATTTGCAGTCCTCACTTCCTCCTACTATCTTGTTTAAATCAAATCCCTCATTGGAATGAGAATCATTTGAGTTACTGCCTCTTTCTTCAATCTAAGCTTTTGTTTTTCAATCTCATGTTCTGTAATTTCCTTTTCTTTTTGAGTTCAAATTTTATTCCATGTCTCTCTGCTTTTCAATGTCCTCTTCTTCCATTATTCTGTTTTTCTTTCTTCTAATTTTCAAGTTTTTAAATTTGTTATTTTTTCATTCCTTACTGTATTTTAGCCAATTTCAGCCATGACATCCCAATTCTAAATGTTGCACTTGAAGCTTCTCATAAAGATCTTGCTTTTATTTCTGCTGATAATGTACCTGCTAAAAATCAGTCAAAGATCTTAAGTAATCCTCTGACAAGTCTTCCCCTCCCAGAAAATGCTTGGAAACTTGAAAGACCATCTTCAAGTACTGTGCATATAACAGCTGCTATATACTGAGAACCACACTGCAGCCATTACTTTAACATGAAAGTCACAGATCCCTCTTAAATCCAATGAATTCAAAAATCCTGCCAAGAGCCCACACTTGTTATGATCCCAACTGATGTTTGAACCTGGTCTAATAGATCATATTTTCATTTGTTTTGGTTTTAACACCGAGGTCTCTTGCTGAAATGTAATTGCCCAATGTTGCAAATTTTGCTTTAACCATAAAACAGAAGGTTATTTACAAGTGAAATGAAGATAAAATAGAACAAACTAAACCATCTATTTATAAAATAACTACAAAAAAAAAACTTATCACACAATAAAAGTTTAATTCTGTTAATCTAAAAGCAGACCTTTATGAATTGAAAATAAAAAAGTTTTATACAGTGGACAAAACACACCTCTGATACAGTACCCCAAATACCAATCCTATTAATCAAAAAACAATTTCTGAAGAAAAATTATAATGGCTACAGTTAATTGTTCATTTCAAACATGGAAAAACCCATTGGTTACCAACTCAAAAACTAGAAAACTAAATTTACAATAAATATTAAAACATATAAATATATCCTACAGTCCAGAAAAGACTTATGTACAAATTACATTTCTTAGTCATATACGTGTTTGGGCTGATAGTAAGATATGAGGTTACAATCATGGAGCATGCTTTTAGTAAGTGTCATAATTCAAGTCATCTGAGATGATGAAATACAAGATCTTTATACTCGCAGGATACATCTATCATACAGTGAGGATATCATGCGCATATCTCTAAAATATATATGGACATACTGGCCATAAGACATAACACAACAGGCTTCATAGAAGGTGGTATCTGTGGATTATTTTTCATCATGATTTCCTATCTTGAGCAAGTTGTTCCCACTTACAGACATTTTTATTGAATGTGATGTTTCAAAATCCGTTAAGGCAGGCTCTACCTCTTGCCTGCTAGCAGACACAAAGTTTCCAAATTGTTACTGCACCAAAGATCTTCTATGGGATCAATTAATCAGACAGTCACATTACCTGACCTGATCAGTAGACCCAGACCTTACTTATCAAAGCATTTACACTTGGAATCCCATACTTTTAAAGAACAGTCATGACCTTGACTTGAGACCTGATCTTCATCTGATGCCCTGGCAACGATTGTTTCTGATGCAGTCCTGTGATGGCCTGCTGGACAGCATGCCTGTTTCAGATTGGAAGTCACTTGTAATATGCAAATCAGAGTCCCAGAAAGTGCAGAGGATCCTGACTGTAATTTCAGTGTAGATATTAGCAGACCATATGCTGCAGACCCTCCACCCAACAGTGCCAAACTGTGCACTGTCTAATCAGGAATCTTTAAAGGGATTACTGGAGGCTGCTCTCAAAAGTATCTGTGGAAAAATATTATTTCAAAACAATAACAGAAATACTCAGTAGACCTAGTAGCAATTGTGGAGAGAGAAACAGAGGATTGACACTTCATGTCAATGATCTTTCCTTAGAATAATTATTGATCTGAAAAACTGACTTGATTTCATTCTTCACAAATGCTGCCTGATCTGCTGAATGCTTTCAGTGTTTTCAAATTTTAAGCAACCACAGTATTTTTGTATTTTTTTATATATTAGTGACATGTGAAGTGGATCCTCTTATACTCCCAAGAAAATTATCCTTTCACAACATGCTTTCTCCCATTCTGGCTCCAATTAGCAGCTGCCTGACAAAGGGAGTCAGCTGTGACTCATTCTTCGTTGACTGATATGTGCAGCAGGATACTAACGTGATATGCTCATGTCATATTATAACATGCAAAATGCTCAGGCCGAATGCAATAAAGAACAGTTGCAATGTGCATCCTCCCTACCCCGTCACTTGTCTTTTCTTTACCTTAAGCTAGAATTCATCCCAGTTATTGTGTGTGTCTTGGAATGCTTCTCTGCAGATCCTGGAACCTCTAATGATTACTCGTATCATTGTTGTACGTTATCATGACGTTTAATGTTGAGGCTTGGTCACAACAAAACCAACGCACGTATCCTTTTTGAAATGACCAGTAACAGTTTATTACTTTGCTCTTCTACAAAACAGCCAGCTTCACAAATGGGATTGTGCAGTTTTCTTCTCAGCTTGGAGGTGAATTACATTGCTTTCCTCCCCATTTGATTAAAATGGATAAATGTTTGAGGTTCATTGGAATAATATACAACTCAAAAGAAAATGAGTCAGACCATGTATAAAATCATTTATAGGTTAATGACAAGGTTACATCTCAGGTAACATGCAATGGCAGTGTAGCTATCAGCATAATTCAGTTCCATAGCTGATGCTTTAGCTATTTTTAAATCCAGATTTTTGGTCTAAATTCAAGAATAATATTTTGTTCCACACACTTCCATTCTCGTCAGATATGCAAGACTTAATATATTAACAGTGGAGTTTCTTTACAATGTGTTGAAGCACAAAATATATCATTATCTACATTCTCCTTGCTTGTTGATTAGTAATCACTGCAAAAAAAAAGCACAACAGTTTAAATGTAAATTTCAGCAAACTGGCACGTGCAATTGTATTGATAATCACACAAAATTTTTAAAACTATGAATTTGAAATGAAAAAATGATTCTGTGTGACATTACTAACAAAGCCAGAAAAATACTTATTTTATGAAGCTGAACAATGAGGTACCACATGTAATTCTTCGATGTGCTGACAGAAAGGATCTCAGATAGTTCAGAGTTGAGGCAAATGCAATTACCCAATATTCATGAGGTAGGCTCTGCTCACATACCCTTTCCATTTTAATTAAACTCATTGATTTAATAAATTGGGAAAGGGTAGAATAAACATTCAATGATTATTCCCTTGTAGATCATTTAATAACATAAGACAAGGAATAGCATAAAAGCAAAAGAGAAAGCACACAATGTGGTGAAGGGCAGTGGGAAACCAAAGGTTTAGAAAGCTTCAAAGACCAACAGAGGGGAACAAAAAGAAGAAATAAGGAGGGAGAAGATTAAAATGGAGAGTAAGCTAACCAGTAATATAAAGAAAGACTTTAAGAGTTTCATTAGATATATAAATGGTGAAAGTAAATATTAGACCTCTGGAAAATGATGCTGGAAAAACAGTAATGGGGAACAAGGAAATTACTAAAGAACTTAATAATTACTTTGTGTTAGTCTTCATGAGTAACATCCAAACATGAAGACATGAGTAACATCCAAAAATTCAAGATAGTTGGGGGCAGAGCTAAGTATGGTGGCCATCACCAAGGAGAAGGTACTAGAAAAGCTGAATGGCCTGAAGGTGGATAAATCACCTGGACAGATGGACTACACTGCAGAGTTCTGAGGGAGATAGCTGAAGAGATAGTGGAGGCATTAGTGGTGATCTTTCAGGAATTGCTAAAGTCAGGGAGAGTCCCAGAGGACTGGAAAAATCACTAACATGACATTCCTGTTTAAGAAGGGAGTAAAGCAAAAGACAGAAAATTACAGGCTGATTAGCCTAATTTCGGTTTAAGATTTGGAGTCCATTGTGACGGATGAGATTCCTGAATATTTGGAAGTGTATGGTAAGATAGGGCAAAGTCAGCCTGATTTCATCAAGGGGAGGTCATGCCTGACAAATCTGCTAGAATTCTTTAAGGAAATAACAAGCAAGGACAGCTAATGGATGTTATTGACCTGGACTTCAAGACGACCTTTGACAAGGTGCAATACAGAAGGCTGCTGAGTAAAATAAGGGCCAAGGTGTTAGAGGCAAAGTGATAGCATGGATAGAAGCCTGGTTGTCTAGCAGAAAGCAGAGAATGGGGATAAAAGGATCTTTCTCAGGATGATGGTCAGTGACAAGTGGTGTTCCATAAGGCTCACTGTTGGGACCATAAATTTTCACCTAATACACTCATGATCTAGGTGAAGGAACAGAGCATTCTGGTGATACAAAGATAGATAGAGGGACAGGTAGCATTGAGGAGGTGGGGAGGCTGCAAAAAGATTTGGACAGGTTCGGAGAATGGGCAAAGAAATGGCTGATGGAGTACAATGTGGGAAAGTGTGAAGTCATGCACTTTGGTAAGAAGAGGAGAGACATGGACTATTTCCTAAATGTGGATAAAATTCAGAAGTGTGAAGTGCAAAGTGACTTGCATTTGTAGTCCAGGATTCTCTCAAGGTAAACTTGCAGGTTGAGTCAGTAGTTAGGAAGGCAAATGCAATACTGGCATTTATTTTGAGAGGACTTGAATATAAAAGCAGGGATGTACTTCTGAGGGTCCATTAGGCTCTGGTCAGACCTCATTCGAAGTATTGTGTGCAGTTTTGGGCCCCATATCTCAGGAAGGATGTCCTGGCCCTGGAGTGGGTTCAGAGGAGGTTCAAGAGAATGGTCCCAGGAATGAAAAGCTTAACATGTGAGGAACGTTTGAGGATCCTGGGACTATACTTGATGGAATTTAGAAGGATGAGGGGGATCTAATTGAAACTTACAGAATACTGAGTGGCCTGGACAGAGTAGATGTTGGGAAGATGTTTCCGTTGGTAGGAGAGACTAAGACCCGAAGACACAGCTTTAGAGTAGAGTAAAGGGAAGATGCTTTAGAATGGAGATAAGGAGAAACTTCTTCGGCCAACGTGGTGAATCTGTGGAATTCATTGCCACAGAATTCTGTGGAGGCCAGGTTGTTGAGTATATTTAAGATGGAGATAGATAGGTTCTTAATTGTTAACAGGATGAAGGGTTATAGGGAGAAAGCAGGAGAATGGGGTTGAGAAACTTGACAGATAGGATTAAGCGGAGCAGACTCGATGGGCTTAATGACCATTTCTGCTCCTATGTCTTACTGTCTTACATGAATTTGTGGGACAACTAGAAGAAAAGCAGAAATAAGTGGTTAAAACATTAATTCAATTTCAGTGAGAACTCATGTTTAGTTCACCAGAAGATACAATGGAATGTGTTTAGGTCTATTGTAGAATGGTTGCCAGCTCAAACAATAAATGTTTTGTTCATTGCATATGTTTATTAAAGATCTTAAGTTCTATACTTTTCTGACATGGACCATTTGGAAGATTTTAAACAATAAATGGTGACAATACATTCACTAATAGACTTCATCATACACCCAGGTATGTTTAAAAATAATTAAAATATAACTGAAGTTGCTTCCTAACACTAAATGAGATCCTGTGCAAAGGGAGTCAAGACTAGGTGAAGACTTCAGATGAAAGGCTTGAAAGCTGGGGAATAATTAGGCTCAAGAACATATATGCAATTCAATATGCACTAGAACATTCTGCTTTATGTTCTTATTTCTACATTAAATTTTTTTTATGGTTACTGAGAATTTACAACTCACGAGGTTGTAATTTGGACAAAGCTAACATTTATTGTCCACACAAACCTCTTCCCAGCTACATCATTTCATCCTATCAAATAATCCTTGTATTCAATGCTACCTTGTATACTCTACTTTCACCTTGCTAGTTGAATGCATCAACTATTCCATATGGTACACAGTTTTAAATGCTCACCACTCTGATTAAATGGAAACGCTTGTGTCTATCAACCAAAGGAAGGTGTAATTGAAGAATAAGTTGTTTACAAAGACACTCTTCATAATAAAAGTGGAAGTACAGTTAGTTCTGCTATTACCCAATAGTGGTGTTCTTGTGCAACCCTACACTATATAAAAATCACGCAATAAAATCTTAAATACTTAGTGTTAGCGATGCAATCACGTTATAGCCAACACACGTTTTGAAAGTTCACGCTCTAGAAACATTTGTCAATTGCGTTGCAGCCAATTCACATTGACGAAATGCGTGTTATAGTAGAACTACTTGTCGTCTATTTTTTAAATTGATAAACTTGTCAACAAGCATATATAGATGTGATTTTTGAATGTTTGCATTTCTGATAGATGGGACATTTTACCAATGAATTCTAGAAGCAGAAATTGCCTCAGTTCAGGTTCTTCTGCACAACTGGGTTTTGCATTGGAAGCCCCATTTATGATAATACAACAAAACCAGCTTTGTGGACATTCCCAAGTTATAGGTAATCATGTTTTCTTCAGACAGGACTATACATGAATATTCCATTAGTATGCTCCAGCAGAACGTGCAAGACTTGCGCCCACACCTCCCCCCTGGGGCGTCGGAAATGTGATAGGTGGAAAGAGGTCAAGGTGAGGGTGATAGGTCAGACTGGGGTGGGGGCGGAGAGGTCGGGAAGAAGATTGCAGGTTAGGAAGGCGGTGCTGAGTTCGATGGATTTGACTGAGACAAGGTATTTCCCCTCCCCCCACCTTGTCTCAGTCAAATCCATCGAACTCAGCACCGCCTTCCTAACCTGCAATCTTCTTCCCGACCTCTCCGCCCCCACCCCAGTCTGACCTATCACCCTCACCTTGACCTCTTTCCACCTATCGCATTTCCGACGCCCCTCCCCCAAGTCCCTCCTCCCTACCTTTTATCTTAGCCTGCTGGACAAACTTTCCTCATTCCTGAAGAAGGGCTTATGCCCGAAACGTCGATTCTCCTGTTCCCTGGATGCTGCCTGACCTGCTGCGCTTCTCCAGCAACACATTTTCTGCTCCAGTAGAATGTTGAATTTCTACAATGCACCATGAAATCCACCAAAACATACCAATTATGGCAACTTCAAAAACAATTAGCAAAACAAAATGTTGGAGAAACTCAGCAGTTCTGGCAGCAACTATGGAGGGATGAATAGAGTTAACACTCGAGTCTGAAGGACTTTTTATTTCAGATTTCCAACCACATCTAAATTTGTCTTTACTAATCTCACAGTTATTGTGTTGAAGACACACTGCTACTGATCCTGATCTTTCCAGTAAAGTAATAGTTCCATTCTGGACAAAAAAAGGGTAGGAAAGCAAATGAGAAAGCAAGTGTAGCATTGATCAATCTGGTAAGTATAACTTAATACACATAAGTGTATTAAGTTATACATAAATACACATTAAACGTTAAAATCTGTCATTCGTTGTATTTCTTGTCTGTGAAAGCTTATTTCCTAATGTTACATTTTTGTTGCACTTTTGTGTCAACGTTTCCATTATAAATTCGGTTCACATTTACGTTGATGGCTGTTTACAGTAGTCATGCTGTAATTACAACATCCTACCAGTAAAGCCTCAGTTTTGCATCTACCCAACCTCCCAGCTTATGCTGCAGTGTAACCTCTGTGCTCTCAGCAATTCTGCTCATCAGCTAATATTATAAAAAAAACTTATTTTAAACATCTTATGTCTGATATGCTTCCAGCCAAATTTTTCTCTACTATGCATTCCTGTTCACAGCTGCATTGGAAACTGACTACATAAAAAGTTCAGACTCTAATTATTGCAGTTTTTCCAGTGAAGATAATATATTCACCACTGGCAGGAGAATGTGATCTCTATGTAGTAACATTTAAAAGTAATGGATCATTAAGCCCATTAAGCGTATTTTCAACCATTGAATTAGATCATAGCTGATGTGTATCATGATTACATGGTAAGTGTTGGTTGAGGAAATTATAGTGGAAGTGTAACAATGATTACAGAATAGAGGGTACTTAAATTGGGAACTATATTAAATCTGTGATTTAATTCTTCTAACCCAGCTTCATAAGACAACACTTGTTCGTTACTCCCACAATAACTCTATAAACCTACTTTCACATAGGCATTATTTAATATAGTATCTTATTTGCATCTACAGATAAACTCTCAGCATTGCAATCATGATTTATTTGTTGAAATTACTTAATTTAGCTTTTGCTCAGTCTCCATTGCATTGTTTGAACAAATCTTGAACATTTGTTTATTAAGCCAATGGAATCATTCAACAAATTAACATTATGTAACATTAAAATTGACTGTTCGCAGATGAATTAGGGAAGCATAAGTAAATTACCTTATGCCAACATCCTGGAATCGGAAGGCCATCTGGGCCCTGTAATGGACATAGATGCAAGAATTTAATAAATGAATGACGTTATTTCGCCTTGATCAATTCGGATCGTTTTTGGGTGGGGGGGGGGGGGGGGGTGAGGGTGGGTGTTGGAGTTGGAGTCATGCTATACAGTGAGGATTGTCTCACAGACGGGATATACAAAACCTAGAAAAAACTAAGCAGGACCACCAGAATCTGAGGAGGAACCGGTAAATGTCGTTTCAAATCAGAATAATGAAGGTCCACACCTGAAAACATTAGCTTGCCTGCTTTCTGCACATGTACAGCCTGGTCAGCTGACTCTCTAGAATTTTTTTTGTATTTATTTCAAATTTCCAGCATTTGCTCCATTTTGCTTTTTGCGATTTTGATTTTGTTTTGTGGGAACACTAATAGAAGACCTATTATGAGTAAAAGTGACTAAACCATTTCTTACTCTCAATATTAAAATAGGTTGTGCAACTATTATGATATAAAGGGCTTAACAGAATATATGTTGTTTATGTATGAGTTATAAAATCAATACTTTCCATTTGCAGCTTAAACAAATAATTGAGAAATCACTAAATCACACACGGAGCAGGGGCATCTCATTTAATTTGACTTTGAAGTTCATCTTTGAAAACACAGCAATCCAATATCATTCCCATGATATTATCAGAGATTAATAGCATGAACCTAAATGAAGATCTAACTGCATTTAACTTTATCAATAACTCAACAGAAGCAGAACACCTTCAACAATGTAGAATTTCCGTTATTTTAAAATGTTTATGCCTGTTGTAACAGCATAGCTTGATGTCATGTAATCTTGAAGGTTAATTGATTAGTTATTTAGAATACAAAACATTGATTTAAATGTCATTACGTTGTTAAGTTTCACAAAATTGATATCAAACAATTATGTTTAGCAGAAAACAACAACATTCTTCTTGTATGTCATAAATTACACATTCTATGATGCATAGGGGTCAGTTATCACAGTTGGCTGGGTAGAGTGCAGTAATGCCAAGAATGTGGGTTCATTCCTGTGCTGGTTGAGGTTAACTTGCCCCCTCACCTGAGGTATGGTGCCCCTCAGGTTGAATTTACCACCAATTTCCCTACAATGAGAAAACAACCCATGGCCTTCTAGGACTAATCACTTTTACACAATGCATTGAGTGTACCTGTTTAGGACAGATAAAAACTAAATGACAGTTTAAAAAATGATATATTTCTTTTAGGACTGAAAAGGAGAAGAATCTTATTTTTCAGCGAGTTCGTAAAAGTGTGGAATTCTCTTCCCCAGACGGTGGTGAAAGCTGGGTCTTTAAATGTGCAGTTAAATAGGTTTATTCATAACAGAGTCAAGGATTATAGCATGCAGATGGTGGAGTTAAGACCATAACCGATCAGGCAGGATCTTACTGAATGGGCAGCAAGCTCAAAGGGTAAAATGGCCTACTCTTGCCCCTTTGTCCAATTACAGGTAGCTTTGGTTATTTTTTACTGGATTATTTAATTTCAAGATGCAGAAAGATTTTCAGTCTTTTCTAACTCAATACCAAATAAAGTGTATTTTATATATCTACTGGGTGCCATCAGAATCATTTACTGGATGTTTAAATATGGTAAATGCCATTTAATGGAAAACTAACCTATTTTTCCACCAAATGATAGCATATTATTTAATGGGCTTTTCTGCTTCAAATCAGTCATCAAAAAATTGAACTTTGACCTTCTGTCATTACAAATAGTCTACTTTTCCTCTGTAAAACTTTTAAACTTTCAACAGCAACTAAATCTGTGTCCATCAGTCTCACAATTCCAAGCTTAAATCTATCCAAACACATTTCTGCTTCTACCAAAGCCTCAAAAAAAGTGACAAATGATATCCGACTTGGCTGTAATTGTGAAAGACTACCTATTCTTTTCTGTGTCTGCAGTCTCAAATGTGGTTGACTATACCTTGTAGATGTCATCTTAAGACTTTAGGGAAGGAAAATTTTCAGCTTCGTCCATCTAGATGCTCCTAAAATCTATGATCAAGCCCATGATCTAATATCTAATTATTTATCTAATTTTCTTTGATAATACTCCTTTGATAACATACTTAGTATGATTTATATGTATTATCAAAGTATTATCAATACCTAGTATGTTTCAATATGTTAAAGGTACCATGCAAATCAAGTTTGAGTCATGCAGCATGGAAATAGATCATTCAGTCCAACTCATCCATGCTGACCAGTCTTCCAAACTAAACAAGTCCCACTTGCCTCTGTTTGGCCCATATCCTTCTAAACTTTTCCTATTCAAGCACCTGTCCAAATATATTTTAAATGTTTTAACTGTACCTGCATCCACTACTTCTCTGGTAGTTCATTCCACATTTGAACCATCCGCTGTGTGAAAATGTTGCCCCTTTTAAATCTTTATCCTCGTATCTTAAATCAATGCCCTCTAGTTTTGATCTGCCCCACCCTAGGGAAAAGACTTTTGCTATTCACCTTGTCCATGCCCTTCATGAGTTTATAAACCTCCATAAGGTTACCTCTCAACCTCCTATACTCCAGTGAAAAATGTGTCAGCCTATCCTAAAAATGCAAATCTTCCAGTCCTGGCAACATCTTGTAAATCATTTCTGCATCCTCTCCAATTTGATAATATCCTTCAGTAGCAGGGCACCTAGAACTGTACATAATATTCCTAAAGTGGCCTCATCAACATCCTGGACAACCCCAATATGATGACATCTCAATTCCTATTCTCAAAGATCTGAACAACAAAGGCAAACGTGCCAAATGCCTTCTTAACCACCCTGTCTACCTGCAATGCAATTTTCAAAGAACTGTGTACCTGAACTCCTGGCTCTCTCCGTTCGATAACACTACCCAAGGCCTTACTATGAACTGTACAAGTCCTTCCCTTGTTTGTTTTACTAAAATGCAATACCTCTCATTTATCCAAATCTAACACTCCGCAGTCCAATGGCCCAATTGATCAAGGTCCCTTTGTAAGCTTAGGTAGACCTCTTCACATTCAACTACACCACTAATATTAGGGTCATCTGCAAACTTACTAATCATGCCTCCTAAATTCTCATCCAAATCATTTATATACATAACAAACAATACCCTTGGGACCCAGTACTGATCTAATCTTCTTATAGCTATACACATTAAAAAATGCACTCTCTTTAGAGGAATCAAATAGTTCAGTCAAAGTAAGGTTATTATCTATAATTTCTACAAACTGTACCTTTTGGTATGCTCAGATAGTAATTATTATTGTATGAAACTGAGTAGGGCCTTATATTTTGCTAAACTGAAATAAGAGTGTTATGCAGAAAATGTTATATTTCAAAAGCAACTGGAACGTATTAAAAGTCCAAATCTATTTTTCCTTATGAAAATTTAAAATGTTAACAAAAAACTTGGATTACTTTCTAGAGGCATGGAATTTGAAAGGGGCATTGTGTCAGGTTTGAGAGTCTGAAAGGGTAAAGACTTATGAGTCCTTTAAAGACCATTCATTTATGATAATATCATATGGAACTGTGGGACTTTTAGCTTGGGACCTTGAAGGAATTAGACCTAATATCCAGGTCTGCCTCAAACACTCTGTAATAATGTTGATCATTTTCAAAGTTTGGGTGAAGATTTGTAGCTCGGGTGCTCGTTGTTGTGGTTCTGTTCGCCGAGCTGGAAATTTTTGTTGCAAACGTTTTGTCCCCTGTCTAGGTGACATCCTCAGTGCTTGGGAGCCTCCTGTGAAGTCAGCAAGTCAGTCCAGTCGGTCAACAAACACATCGACCTGGACCCAATATACCGGCCACTACAGCGGACAGCTGAAACTGACAACCGGAAGCGGCAGGGACAGACCACTATAAATGCCGGAGGAAACACCACAGAAGCGCTTCACAGGAGGCTCCCAAGCACTGAGGATGTCACCTAGACAGGGGACGAAACGTTTGCAACAAAAAATTTCCAGCTCGGCGAACAGAACCACAACAATGTTGATCATATCAATGCAACTAGTGGCTAATATACAATAAACTAATCCTTGTTCAATACATGTGCTTCTTCTAGTTAAATCAATAAATGTTTTTTCTCTACCACATTGGACCAAGCGGATCCTATAGGTCCGGATTATTAAAGAGGACGATGGCAGATGGTGAGGTGCAGACCTGGTGCAACTATACGTACAACATGAAGTTATGCTAAACTTATAAATGGCCTGAGTCAGGCTGTATCAGTTACTTACTGCATTTCTGGTTTTTATTCTCTAACGATTTTAACATTATTTTGCCAACCCATTGACTTCCACTTCCAGAAGCTGCTCGTAAACACATACCTAGGAGTTCTACTGAGTGGAAATATAAAATCAGGGAACATGCAAGTAGAGTATAAATGCCAGCATAGACTAATTGTGCTGAATGTCTCACTTCTGTACTGTATATTATTTGCAAATACAAGTGTCTTCTGTCAAATTGTTTCCTTTATTTCATTCTCTAATTTAAGTGTCATGGATGTTCCGTATAAGTAGAAATTTTACAAAACTTTAAAAAACAAAATGTGCTCTTTCCCCGAACAGCAAAATTACTGGACATATTTCTAAGATAATTAAACAGAAATCACATACCACTGGACACGGCTGATCTAACCCAGGAGGTCCTTGTTCTCCCTTTTGCCCCTTGCTTCCTTTTTTACCTGGATAACTTCTCTCGCCCTGTGGAGATAAGGACGAGGTAAATGTTTCAATCCAATCCAATGTTGATTCAAAATCAGCCAATGATTATCTGTGTACAAGATACACACTTCTTTCTCTACCTTTTATAAAAATGCAGTGAAATTCAGTTATCAGTGCAGAATGTTACATAATGCAGGAATAAATTCACAATCTGATAAAGCATTTAACCAAGTTTTACTTTTGCAGTTGCCTGCAACATTTGATGTATTTTTAAAATGCTATGCTTGATGGTTCTGTAACTATAGAGGGTGCACTTCCTGCTGCACATGTAGTTACAGTGACTGATAAGAACAGGAGTGTCTGACATCATTCACTCTGAGGGAGCTGGATCAGTGTCAATGTAAATAAAGGATGACTTGGTGATGGGCTATCAGCCTCTGTGGAGTTACTTCAGTGGTAATAGGAGTGGGATAAATGTTGTAACCATGCAAAAGCATCTACTAGCTGAAACCCAACTAGACCTCAATCAGGCACCACTATTGGCTTTATCATTGGAAAATGAGGCAACTGGAACATAAGAGTTGCAGGGTATTCTGATGGAAGTGGACACCCTTATCATTCTGACTGAGCTTGGGAAACACCGCTTGAGTGAAGGCAATTGTATAGCCTCACTCAGGGCATACTCTGAACTGAGGGACTCTAGGTCAGCCCACAGCAAAACCCCAAAACCAAACTAAGCCAAGCCTCGGCCAAACACGTAACATTTTCTTCAGTATCCAGGCCGGCAAGCCATTGTAGTTGCTGCTTGTATGCGGACTTGAGGCAAAGAGTTCCACTGGGCCTAAATTGAGTAAGAGAACCCATAGTCCAGTATCCAAGAAAGTGCACAGCCTGGAGAGAGTCCACCTTCATCTGGTTTGGAACAGTTAAATTGATTAACAACATCAAAATCAGAATCTAAGTACATGTCTGTTTAAATGGTCATGAGGTTATAATGTAGGTCCATACTGGCGCGACCATTTCATTGATCACAGAACTAGTCTTTAACGAAATTCACTCTGGACTCTAACCCGTAAGTTTGTGTAAGACCTTGGCTAGACTGAGAACATTTACAAGTTCAGGGTGGCTAGCACTGCTGCCTCAGTGGCAGGGATCCGGGTTCGATTCCCGCCTCAGGCAACTGTCTGTGTGGAGTTTGCACATTCTCCCCATGTTTCCTCCCACAATCCAAAGATGTGCAGGTCAGGTGGATTGGCCATGCTAAATTGCCCATAACGTTCAGGAATGTGTAGGTTAGGTGCATTAGTTAGGGGTAAATGTAGGGTAAGGGAAATCGTCTGAGTGGGATACTCTTTGGAGGGTCGGTGTGGACTTGTTGGGCTGAAGGGCCTGTTTCCACATTGTAGGGATTCTATGATTCTATGAAGGGTACAACTTTGATTATGAAAAGCAACTAGTTCAGTTACCACTGATTGTAGTTAAAGGTTCAGGCCAAGCTTGATCAATTATAAAATGGCTGCCTGAGTGAAATCGGAATTAAATACTCAGATGCTTTTCAGGAAGGTCTGGAGATTATCAAAGGAGCCAAGGCCACCATGCATAATGACCAGGAAGCAATTCAATGATTCTGCAAGGCCTGTCTTGTGCCATTTGCCTTATGGACAAAAGCAGAGGCTGAAATCAGAAGGCTGGAAAATGAAGGAATCAAGTCAGTCCAGTCTGTGGAACAGGCAGCACTGGTCATTACAATTGTGAAGCCCCAACAGAGCTTCGTGGGCATTTTAAGCAAATGGTAAACTGCTTTTCTCAGCTGGATAAATACCCAATCCTTTGTATTGAGGATTTATCTGTAAAGCTGGTGGTGGTGGTGGGGGGGGGGGGGGTGAGTATCCTTCATGAAGCTGCGTGTACTTGCAATTACAACTGGATGAGAATTCTCAGACATATGCTAAATTAGGGTTTGTATCAATATACAAGACTGCTATTTGGCATATTGTCAGCCTGTGCAATATTTGAGCCGGACAATGGAGAACATTTTACAAGGTCGCCATTTATCTAGATGGTGTGCTAATAACAGAAGACCAAAAAGGAGCACTTCAAGAACTTGGACATAGTCCTTAGATGATTCTCCCAGGTGGGAATATGTTTTAGGAGGGAAAAATGTGTGGTCCAGGCACCCCAAGTGACCTTAGGCTACAGAGTTGACAAGACCAGGTTACACCTGTTGGAAGGTAAAGGGAGGGCGATCAAAGGTGCCCTGGCTCCTACATCTGTAAGGGAGCTTAGGTCTTTCCTTGGGCTGGTGAATTACTATGGAACGTTCATATATAACCTGGCCTCCATTCTGGCAGCTTTGAATGAAATCTTAAAGGAAAAGGGCAGGTAAGCCTTGGAAATGGTTGCGTAACCAAGGCATAGCTTTCAGGGAAATGAAGAAACAGCTATCAGCCTCTCCGGTGTTGGTACACTATGATTCCAAACGAGATCTGGAATTGACATGTGATGCCTTCCCGTACAGCATTGAGTTAGTATTAACTCTCAGCTGGCCCAATGAAGAGGAAAACCTAATAGCATATGCATCCAGGATTTTGGCGAATGCAGAGTGTACATACACCCAGATAAAGAAGGAAGAAATGGTATCAGGAATGCCAGTGCTGAACACAAAACTCTAAGTCATAGAAACAGTTTACTTCGTGGGACAAAATTTGGTATCAGAACTACAGGAATGCCCCTACATGGGTAAGGGGCATGGTCGATGCGAGGACAGGTCCAGTGACATATAAGGGCGGCACGGTGGCACAGTGGTTAGCACTGCTGCCTCACAGTGCCAGAGACCCGGATTCAATTCCCGCCTCAGGCGACTGACTGTGTGGAGTTTGCACATTCTCCCCGTGTCTGCGTGGGATTCCTCCGGGTTCTCTAGTTTCTTCCCACAGTCCAAAGATGTGCAGGTCAGGTGAATTGGCCATGCTAAATTGCCCGGATGTGCAGGTCAGGTGAATTGGCCATGCTAAATTGCCCGTAGTGTTAGGTAAGGGGTAGATATATGGGTGGGTTGCGCTTCGGCGGGGCGGTGTGGAGTTGTTGGGCCAAAGGGCCTGTTTCCACACTAAGTAATCTAATAATGTTCAGGTTGGTGTGATGACCCTGAACAAGCACGTGGACCATATGAAAGCTGCAAACTCGCAAACATGCCCAGACTCTCGATAGACTTGCCGATCGTTCCAGAACCCAGGGGTTCTCCCTCTCCAGCAAGCATTGAAGATACCTCGGAATCGGAGATGGACATAGTGGAGGTCACCTTGGCTCCTTTGCCACCTGAAGATGAGAATGAATTTCTTTCGAGATGCTCCAGGTGCAAGACGCAAACTATGGTGCATTACACAACGCCTGTATCAGAGGAGGAGTTGGAGGAAACTGACCCGGTGCTAAAACACCATAGGAGGAGTTAGAAACAAAAGGCCTGTGCCCCAGATTCAGAAGGGGAAGGAATGTTGTGAGTGTAATGATGTCAGCGAGGTGGACTTCAGAGAATGAGTTCCCTGATTGGGGCTGTTAATCTGGTCCAATCAGAAAGTCCTGCTTGACATACAAGTACAGGAGTAGTCTGCTCCTGGGCCTGGCCAAACTGACCATAAACTGGTCCAGGCAGCGGGCTATGAAGGGGGTCATTAGAGTCAATTGCCTGCCCCTCTTCCACGGTTACATTAGAGCCCAGGTGTCTCTGGAAAAGGAGCACACAGTGTCCACCAACACCTGGAGTTGTTCAGGGAGAAGTGGGCGCCGCAGGGAGTGGAGTGTATTATTTCCCCATCCAATTCTATTTTGATTTAATCCCTGCCCTCCCCTTCACTGATCACACAGCATTGCCCTTTGATGTGAAGGGCACTGCTTGTCACTGGCCACTCAGGTGTTTCTTTCCTTCCTGGTGGTGGAAACTGAATAAAGATTCAAACACCTTGTAAAAAGAAAAAAAAAAGAAAAAAGAAATGTGCAGGAGTCTCTTCTTCATGGTGGTGGAAGTTGAATAAAGATTTGCACACCTTGTGTCTTTCACTGTGTCTCACACCTGTACAACATGGGTGCTGGGGAAAAATAAGCACCACCACTGTTAGGCGGTAGTGTGGGGGTTTTAGAAAAGAAAAAAAAAGTGTTAAAAAAAGTCAGACATTCTGTTCAAAAAAAAAAGAACAGGAGTGTCAGATGTCCTGTTCACTAAAAAAAAAAACAGGTGTATCGGGGTTCTGCTCACTACAGTAGCTGATCTGTGCCAACTACATCAGTGTCATGTACTACGGATGTGTAAATAAAAGTTGACTTGGTGACAGAATGCCAGCCTTCATATTTCAGTTATTTCAGTGGGGAAAAAAAGAACAGGGGTGTCAGATATCCTGCTCACTCAGAGCTGGCTCTGAGGGAGCTGGATCAGTGTTAGGGTCTCTCCATGTACAGAGGAACCTCGATTACCCGAATATCAATTATCTGAATATCAGATTATCCGATGGAGATCTCGAGGTTCCAATAGAAACATTACATCAAAGACTTGTTACCAGCACCGATCTCATCATTTTGTTTACGGTGATTAAAGTAAATTCGGCTCACCGAGATGCTGCCGAGAACTGTCCTGGACATCGATGGGAGCCCAGGCACCATCTCCAAATGACTGACCTCCCGCCCTCGCTCTCCCCCCCCCTCCACACCTTCCCTGTAGTTCTACACAGGGGTGTACTGAAACCCCCCTTCCTCAGATAATCTCTTTAACATTGTCCTGTGCAGGGCAAAGGTGGAACCTGTCAAAAAGATGTGTTTGTGGCAGTGTCTGCGACCATTGCTGGGACTCTACATTCAATATCCTGGGAGGTTACCATAGAACATAGAACATCGAAAAGTACAGCACAGAATAGGCCCTTTGGCCCACGATGTTGTGCCGAGATTTAATCCTAATGTAAAATATAGTAACTTAACCTACGCACCCCTCAATTCACTGCTATCCATGTGCATGTCCAGCAGTCACTTAAATGTCCCCAATGACTCTGCTTCCACCACCACAGCTGGCAACGCATTCACAACTCTCTGCATAAAGAACCTACCTCTGACGTCTCCTTTATACCTTCCTCCCAGTTTCTTCAAACTATGACTTCTTGTACCAGTCAATCCTGCCCTGGGGAAAAGTCTCTGGCTATTAACTCTATCTATTCCTCTCATTATTTTGTACACCTCGATCAGGTCTCCTCTCTTCCTCCTCTTCTCCAGAGAGGAAAGTCCGAGCTTATTCAACCTTTCTTCATAAGGCAAGCTATCCAGTCCAGGCAGCATCCAGGTAAACCTTCTTTGCACCCTCTCCAAAGCCTCTGTATCTTTCCTTTGGTAGGGCGGCCAGAACTGGACACAATATTCCAAGTGTGGTCTCATCATGGACTTGTAGAGCTGCAGCAAAACCTCCCTGCTCTTAAACTCGATCCCCCTAGTAATGAAAGCCAAGACACCATATGCTTTCTGAATAACCCTAACCATTTGGGTGGCAATTTTGAGGGATCTATGTACTTGCACACCCAGATCCTCTGTTCCTCCACACTGCCAAGAATCCTGTCTTTAATCCTATATTCAGCTTCAAGTTCAACGTTCCAAAATGCATCACTTCACATTTATCCAGGTTGAACTCTATCTGCCATTCCTCAGCCCAGCTCTGCATCCTGAATATGTCGCGCTGCAGCCTGCAGTAGCCCTCTATACTATCGACGGCACTTCCAACCTTTGTGTCATCTGCAAATTTATTAACCCACCCCTCAACCTCCTCATCCAAGTCATTTATAAAAACTACAATGAGCAGAGGCCCAAGAACAGAGCCCTGTGAGACCCCACTCAACATGGACCTCCAGGCAGTATACTTCCCATCTACAACCACTCTCTGCCTTCTGTCAGCCAGCCAATTCTGAATCCAGATAGCCAAATCTCCCTGTATCCCATACTTCCAGACTTTATGAATGAGCCTCCCATGGGGAACCCTATCAAATGCCTTGCTGAAGTCCATATACACCACATCCACTACTCGACCTTCGTCAACCTGTCTTGACACCTGCTCAAAGAAGTCAATAAGATTTGTGAGGCATGACCTGCCCCTCACAAAGCCATGCTGACTGCCTTTAGTCACACTATGCTTTGCCAAATAGTCATAAATCCTATCCCTCAGAATTCTTTCCAAAACTTTGCTGACCACAGACGTAAGACTGACTGGGTCTGTGATTGCCAGGGATTTCCCCATTACCCTTCTTGAAAAGAGGAACAACATTCGCCTCCTTAGTCATAAATCCTATCCCTCAGAATTCTTTCCAAAACTTTGCTGACCACAGATGTAAGACTGATGGGTCTGTGATTGCCAGGGATTTCCCCATTACCCTTCTTGAAAAGAGGAACAACATTTGCCTCCTTCCAAACCTCCGGTAGGACTCCTTTGGAGAGTGAGGAGGGAAATATCCTCGTCAGCGGCTCAGCAACCTCCTTTCTCGCTTCCTGGAACAGCCGAGGATAAATCTGGTCTGGCCCTGGGGACTTATCAATCTTAATGTTTTCCAAAATTTCTAGCACATCATCTTCATCAATCTTGATCTGGTCAAGACTGTATCCCAGCTCCTCTAAGTTTCCATTTACAACAAGTTCCCTTTCCTTGGTGAAAACCGAAGCAAAAAACTCATTTAGGGCTTCCCCTATCTGTTCAGACTCCACGCACAAGTTCCCTACGCTATCCCTGATTGGCCCTACCTTCTCCCTGATCATTCTCTTATTCCTCACGTATGAGTAAAATGCCTTTGGGTTCTCCCTAATCCTTCTTGCCAAGCCTTTTTCATGCTCCCTCCTGGCTCTCCTCAGTCCAATTCTGAGCTCCTTTCTAGCAAGTCTGTAATTCTCTAAAGCTGTGCTAGGATTCTGGGTAATCCAAGATGGAGGACGGGAAAAATTTCTAGCTGTAAGAGCTGCTCCTTTTTTTGAGGTATTTTAGGTGTTGGAGGTGATTTCCTCAAATTCCAGGAGCAGCAATTACTGTTTTATATGCTGTTGCATTGTTTTGGAACTTTGGAAAAAAAAAGTCAAAACAACAGCAGTTTAAAAGGGAGAAGGGCAGACAAAGGAAGCACATGGCGAGGACAGTGCAGGAGAGAGAGAGAGAGAGAGAGAAAGAAAACCTGCACAGTTACTGCCTTTGCTGTTTGAATTCGTGTATCGCTGCACATCGGAGTGCATCTGGGAAAATCAACAAAAAGTGAAATTCACAACTAATCTTGGAGGAACTGTTGGGCGAAGTTCACAGCACAGAATCAGATAAGTTAATTGTTGTTTTAAGTCTGTCCAATAGAAAGGCTGCAGTAGTGGGTATAGTGGATTCTTTCTTGATTAGATGTTTTTGGAGATAAGTCTCTTGATTAAACTTAAAACATAAGCCATAGCTATTAATTTAACCTGGGGCAGTGTTTGTAGAGGAATAAGATGGTGTTATTTTCTGTGTCTGTAGATTGTGAAGGAGTAAAAATGGCCTTTACAGTGATATGTACTTTTAGTCAGATGTGGGAGTTTAAAGAGAGTTTAAGGGTTACTGCAGATTATATCTGCCATAAATGCTGTTGGATGCTAATCTTATCAGAATGAGTGGATCGGTTGTAGAGACAAATAGAAGCGATGAGGTATTTTCAACAGCAACAGTATATGATGGATGGCAGCTATAGAAAGGGGGGAAAAGTCTCAGATACAGTCACATAGTTGGGTTAACTCCAGGAAGGGTAAGAGCGGTAGGCAGCTAGAGCAGGAGTCTTTTGTGGATATACCCATTTCAAACCGGTACGCTGTTTTGGAAAATGTAGGGGATGATGGATTCTCAGGAAACGTAGCACAAACAGCCAAGCTTCTGGTATTGAGACTTGCTCTAATGCAACGAGGGGTACATCGGCTTCCAAGAGATCAATTGTGTTAGGGGACTCTGTAGTCTGAGGTACAGACAGACGTTTCTGTGGCCAGCAGAGAAAAAGCAGAATGGTGTGTTGTTTCCCTGGTGCCAGGATCAAAGATGTCTCAGAGAGGGTGCAGAATGGTCTCACGGGGGAGAGGGGCCAGCAGGAGGTCATTGTCCACATTGGAACCAATGACATTGGAAGGGAAAAGGTTAAGACTCTGAAGGGAGATTACAGAGAGTTAAGCAGAAATTTAAAAAGAAGGTCCTCAAGGGTAGTAATATCTGGATCACTCCCGGTGCTATGAGCTAGTGAGGGCAGGGATAGGAGGATAGAGCAGATGAATGCATGGCTGAGGAGCTGGTGTATGGGAGAAGGATTCACATTTTTGGATCATTGGAATCTCTTTTGGGGTAGAAGTGACCTGTACAAGAAGGAATTGCACCTAAATTGGAAAGGGACTAATATACTGGCAGGGAAATTTGCTAGAACTGCTGGGGAGGATTTAAACTAGTAAGGGGGGGGGGTGGGACCCAGGGAGATAGTGAGGAAAGAGATCAATCGGAGACTGCAACAGTTGAGAACAGAAGCGAGTCAAAGTCAGGGCAGGCAGGGACAAGGTAGGACTAATAAATTAAACTGCATTTATTTCAATGCAAGGGGCCTAACAGGGAAGGCAGACGAACTCAGGGCATGGTTAGGAACATGGGACTGGGATATCATAGCAATTACAGAAACATGGCTCAGGGATGGACAGGACTGGCAGCT
>NC_057723.1:36810835-36816098 GCF_004010195.1 Chiloscyllium plagiosum
TGTATGGAATGAGCTGCCAGAGGATGTGGTGGAGGCTGGTACAATTGCAACATTTAAGAGGCATTTGGATGGGTATATGAATAGGAAGGGTTTGGAGGGATATGGGCCGGGTGCTGGCAGGTGGGACTGGATTGGGTTGGGATATCTGGTCGGCATGGATGGGTTGGACCGAAGGGTCTGTTTCCATGCTGTACATCTCTGTGACTCTATGACTCTAGATCCTTGCTTCCTCCACCTTACATAAGCTGCCTTCTTCCTTTTGACGAGAAGTTCCTCTGTTCTCGTCATCCAAGGTTCCTTATTCTTACACCTTCTTACTTGTCTCAGAGGAACAAATTTGTGCATCACTCGCAACAACAGCTCCTTAAATAGTCTCAACATGTCAGCTGTGCCCTTCCTGTGGAACAATTGCTCCCAGTCTGTACTTCCCAACTCCTGTCTGATAGCATTATAATTTCCTTTTCCCCAATTTCATATCTTCCCTCGGTAACTGCTCCTTTCACTCTCCAAGGCTATGTTAAATGTGAGGCATTTGTGATCACTTTCACCAAAGTGGTCTCCCACCATGAGATCTGACACCAGTCCTGGCTCACTGCAGAACACCAAATCCAAAATGGCCTCTCCCCTCGTCGGTCTGTCTACATACTGAGTAAGGAAACCCTCCTGAACACACCTGACAAAAACGGCTCCATCCAAAACCATGTGCACTTAGGAGGTTCTAGCCGATATTGAGAAAGTTGAATCACCCATAACAACAACCCTGCTACTTTTGCATTTTTCCAGAATCTGCTCGCCTATGAGATCTTCAATCTCTCTACAGTCCTTAGGTGGTCTGTAGAAAACCCCCATTGCGGTGGTTGTTCCCTTGCTGGTCCTAACTTCCACCCTTACTGACTCAGTAGACATTCATTTCTGTAGCTGTGATGGACTATCTAATTAGCAATGCTACACCCCCTCATCTTTTTCCACCCTCCCTGTTCTTTCTAAATGTTCTAAACCCTGGAACACCATTGACCAGAAATTGAACTAGATAGAAATACTGTGGCTACAAAAGCAGAGGCTAGGGATCCTGCAGCAAGTTCAGAAAAGATTTACAAGGATGTTGCCAGGGTTGGAGGATTTGAGCTGTAGGGAGAGGTTGAATAGGCTAGGGATGTTTTTCCTGGAGCGTCGGAGGGTGAGGGGTGACCTTATAGAGGTTTATAAAAACATGAGGGGCAAGGACAGGATAAATAGACAAAGTCTTTTTCCTGAGGTAGAGAGTCCAGAAGTAGAGGGCATAGGTTTTGTGTGAGAGGGAAAAGATATAGAAGAGACCCGAGGGACATCTTTTTCACTCAAAGGTTGCCAGAGGAAGTGGTGGAGGCTAGTACAATTGCAACATTTAAAAGGCATCTGGATGGGTATATGAATAGGAAGGGTTTGGAGGAATATGGGCCAGGTGCTGGCAGGTGGGACTAGATTGGGTTGGGATATCTGATCGGCATGGACGAGTTGGACCAAAGGGTCTGTTTCCATGCTGTACACCTCTATGACTCTACGACTCTAAGTAATTCATCTTCCAACTCCACAAATCCTTCCACCACTGGCCAGGAGTGTGATAGAACACTCCCCACTTGCCTGGATGACTGCAGCTCCAACAACACTCAAGCAGCTTAACACCATCCAGGACAAAGTAGCCTGCTTGAATGACACCACATCCACAAAACATTCACCCCTCTATCATCAATTCTTGGCAGCAGTCCAGTAGCTACTAGATGAATTGTAAACATTTACCAAGGTTCTTTGACAGCATCTTCTAAACCCAATTCCACTACTCTATAGAAGGACTAGGAAGTAGATATTTGGAAACATGGCAAGTTTCCCTCCAAATCATTCACCATCCAGACTTAGAAATATATTGCTATTCCTTCAGTGTCACTGGATCAAAACCCCTAGAACTACCCCTTCTAAATACATGTGGGCCCATCTATACCAAATGGACTTTGGCAGTTTAAGAAGGCTGCTCAATATCACCTTATTAAGGATAACTTGAATGGACAATAAAGTTCCAGTCAGCAATGTCCATATCAGATGAATGCATTAAAGAAAGTTAACAATCACTTTTGTCTTCTTCTGACCCATTATAATCATAAATAAAAATGGTGCAATTGATGAATTTATTCTCAATTTCACTTTTAAATTAATAGTTGTATTATGTCTCTTACCTTGACTCCTTTTTCACCTCTGTCTCCCTTCAGCCCCCTCAGTCCTGGGAAACCCTGAAAAGAATCGTTGTTCTGAATGTACGGAGATAATAACTGCGCATAACTCTCAGAAATGGAAAATAATTCTTAATCTAATAAACACATTTAGAGTTTTAGTACTGAGCTGTTAAAAGTGGCTTGAATATTTGGACTGTTGGAGTTTTCATTCCAGAAACTTTAAAATTCAAGAATTTAGAAATGCTGAGTCCAATAATAAACTAGTGTGAGAACAAATATGCGATGCAATACACATGGGTCCAAGATGGCAGCAGACTAGGCCTCCTGTGCTGGGGCCCGACTGCTCCAAACACGGTTCTTTTTTTTCATACTTTTCATACTCTACTTACGGACAGCATCCTTTTCGCTATGTACTTTTTGTCTTTTTCTTCTACACATTTGGCTGCATGAATTGGGATCCCTGGCAATGGTAGGCCTGGAACCCAGACTGTTGGCAGCGGCTCCCAGAGAGGGATCTCCTGGGAGTGGTAAGTCCGGAGCCTAGACTTGGTGAGGTGGCAATGGCAGCAGAGCCAGGGTCTCCTGGGGCATCTGCGTCATCATTGCTGCTCCCGAAGTAGGATTCCCAGAACAACTTGCAGAAGCCCTGGAGCCGTGTGCGAGACCCAATTTGAACAGAAGATGTACTCTTATCAAATAATTTATTTTTGTAACTCAAAATGCTTGATTGTGGTGACAAAACACTTATCACCATATCTTCAAGATGTATGTGACAATAAATAAATAAATTTCAATCTTTTCGTATTGAGCATCACCAAGGTTCTAACATACATGTTTATATATATCAGTGCAGGCCCATTAGAAATGCTTGAGGAACCAAAAATACACGCCAGCGCAAATGTAATGCAAATAGTTAATTTAAAGCATGCAGCTAGTATTTCCAGCATTTGCTTTTTAAAATTTGGATTTCCAAAACTTGTAGCATTCTGGTTTCCTGACTTTGTTCCAATTGGTCAAACAGTTTACATCAGGTGCAGGAAAATGGGAACTTTTTTATTTGATGAAACAATTTCTGGGACATGGACGAAGGAAGTATGTTTTTCAATGTTTAGAGGTACAGGAAATGTTATTTTATACTCAAAATCTCTATATGTAGGAGTGTTGGGTAAGTTTTACTTTCAAAAAGGTAATGACACTCCTGATTTTGAACTGAGGAATTTTGTTTAAAGTCAAAGTCATTGAATATAGACATCTGAAGGTGGCAACGCAGGTTGATACAGTGGTCAAGAAGGCATTTGGCATGCTTTCCTTCATCAGACAGGGTATTGAGTACAAGTGTTGGCAGGTCACGTTATAGTTGTATAGGACTTTGGTTCAGCCACATTTGGAATACTGTGTACAGTTCTGGTTGCCACATTACCAAAAGGACGTGGATGCTTTGGAGAGGGTGTAGAGGAGGTTCACCTGGATGTTACCTGGTATGGAAGGCACTAGCTATGAAGAGAGGTTGAGTAGATTAGGATTATTTTCATTAAAAAGATGGAAGACCTGATTGAGGGTTACAAAATCATGAGAGACATAGACAGGATGGATAGCAAGAAGCTTCCCCCTCCCCCCGACCCCAGAGTGGGGGACTCACTTACTAGGGGTCTCAAGTTCAAGATGAGCGGGGAAAAGTTTAAGGGAGATATGCCTGGCAATTTCTTTATGCAGAGGGTGGTGGGTGCCTGGAACGCTTTGCCAGTGGAGGTGGGTAGAGGCAGGCACAATAGCGTCATTTAAGATGTATTTCGACCGATACATGAATGGGCAGGGAGCAGAGGGATACAGATCCTTAGAAAATAGGCGACAGGTTTAGACAGAGGATCTGGATCAGCACAGGCTTGGAGGGCCTAAGGGCCTGTTCCTGTTCTGTAATTTTCTTTGTTCTAACTTTTATGTGGCCACCATTTATGGCCCATTCTTAATGGTAAGACCCTGGACCGTGTTGCTGAACAAAGAGACCTTGGAGTATAGATTCATAGTTCCTTGAAAATGGAGTCATTGGTAGACAGGATTATGAAGAAGGCGTTTGATATGCTTGCCAATATTGGTAAGTGCATTGAATATAGGAGTTGGATAGGCATATAGCAGGACATGTTGTAGCTACACAGGACATTGGTATGGCCACTTCTGGAGGATTGCATGCAATTCTGGTCTCCCGCCCACAGGAAAGAGTTCAGAAAAGATTTCCGAGGATGTTGCCAGGGTGGATGGGTTTGAGCTATAGGGAGAGGCTGAATAGGTCTGGAGCTATTTTCCCTGGAGCATCAGAGACTGAGATGTGAACATATAGAGGTCACAAAACCATGAGGGGCATTGATAGCATATATAGGCAAGGTCATTTCTCTGGAGTGGGGGAATAAAAAACTAGAGGGCATAGGTTTGAGGTGAGAGGGGAATGATTTAAAAGGGACCTGTGGGGCAACTTTTTCATGCAAAGGGTGGTGCATTTATGGACCAGATGAAGTGGTGGAGGCTGGTACAATAATAACATGTAAAAGGCATCTGGATGGGTATATGATTAGGAAGGGTTTAGAGGGACATGGGCCAAATACTGCCAAATGGAACTAGATTTACATACGATTCGGAGATGCTGGTGTTGGACTGGGGTGTACAAAGTTAAAAATCACACAACACCAGGTTATAGTCCAACAGGTTTAATTGGAAGCACACTAGCTTTCGGAGCGACGCTCCTTCATCAGGGTGATTGTGGAGGGCTCGATCGTAACACAGAATTTATAGCAAAAATTTGCAGTGTGATGTAACTGAAATTATACATTGAAGAATTGATTGTCTGTTAAGCCTTTCATCTGTTAGAATACAGTGATAGTTTCACTTCTTTCATGTGTAAATCACAAAACGCTTTTTTTAAAAGTTGCATTCTCGGGTTAGCTGTTAACAATGGTGATAGCTAGACAATATGTTGAAGGTGTTAGCCCCGTGTGTTCTCGGTCTATGACCTGATGTTTAGATTGATTCCAATCTAAAAAGTGAGATAACAGAGTTTTACATAAATT
>NC_057723.1:36816857-36833095 GCF_004010195.1 Chiloscyllium plagiosum
TGGGCTGAAGGGCCTGTTTCCACACTAAGTAATCTAATCTAATGAAGGAGCGTCGCTCCGAAAGTTAGTGTGCTTCCAATTAAACCTGTTGGACTATAAGCTGGTGTTGTGTGATTTTTAACTTAGATTTACATAGGATCACTGTTCAGCATGGACGAGTTGAACTGAAGTGTCTGTTTCCTTTCTGTATTTCTCTATGACTTTATCCTTAAGTGCCACTGAGCTGGTGGCTTGAGGCCATTTCACAAGGCAGTCGGGAGTAAGTCACATTGTTTTGGGTCTGGAATCACACGTGGGTTAGACCAGGTAAGGAAAGCAGATTCCCTTGGAATCAGATGTGGATTTACAACATGGTCACCATTAGGTTAGTTTTTGTAAAAAGAAAACTCCAGATTTTAATGAATCTAAATTCGCCCCATCTGCCCTGGTGGGATTCAAATCTATATTCCCAGAATATTAGCCAAGGACTCTGGATGACTGATCCACTGCCATTTTCACGACACCATTGCCTCCCCATAAATTCAACTCAGCAGAGCTGAACTAATCAAGTCAATTTGGGTTCTCTGTTTCCATTAAACTCAGCAAACCTACAATATTTGACAAACCTACAGTCTACAGCCACATATGTTGTGCCACAGCACTTCACATGCTACAACATTTACTTTCCTGGTAGATGGATTAACAGCTCATTCATAGGGCGCGGAGGCCTGGAGCTGTGCCAGTGAATCTCCATGTCTGGGAATAGGAGGCTTACTGGAAGTCTCTGGTTTGGGGAGAAGGGGGAAGGAGGTGATAGTCTCAACATGGGAGAAGGTAATGAGTTTCAGATGGCGGAGGGGAACTGCGAGGTGGATTGAGAAGGTGAAGGGGAAGGGGGTTAATGAGTGTCAGGTCATTACCAGGAGTTTTTGAGACAGAGAAATTAGAGGCAATGTTCTGCTTTTTGTGACTGATTGGTCAGCTTTCCAACATCCCTTTTTGGAACACTCAAATTGGCTAACTGGGAATTCTAGGCATGCTTAGCTTGGATCCTGTGCTTCTTTCCCCACGGCAGAATTCATTTTAAAAATTGAAATCACCTTTTACCAAGGTGATGTCACCTGGGGGGAAAAAAAAAACTTGGGCCATTTTCAATTCAACATGCAATGTTTGCTAGGTGGGGGGTGTGGTGGTGGTGATGGTGGTGGATGGTAGTTATAGGAAGGGAGAAAAGGCACATACAGTTGGGTAGATGGGTTATCTCTGGGAAAGGAAGGGGTGGGCTAGGCAGAAAGTGCAGGAGTCTGTTGTGGCTATCCCCATTTCAAACAAATATGCTGTTTTCGAAAATGTAGGGGGTGATGGACTCTCAGGGGAATGTTGCACGAACAGCCAGGTTTCTGGTATTGAGACTGGCTCTAATGCAATGAGGAGTACATCGGGTTCCAAGCGATTGATCGATTGTGTTAGGAGACTGTCTAATCAGGGGCACAGACAGATGTTTCTGCAGCCAGCAACGAAAAATCAGAATAGTGTGTTGCCTCCGTGGTGCCAGGATCAAGGATGTCTCAGACAGGGTGCAGAATGTTCTTAAAGGAGAGATGAACCAGCCAGGAGGTCATTGTACACATTGGTACCAATGACATAGGAAGGGAAAGGATGAGATTCTGAAGGGAGAATATAGAAAGTTAGGCAGGAATTTAAAAAGGAGGTCCTCAAGAGTAGTAATATCTGGATTTCTCCTGATGCTATGAGCTAGTGAGGATCGGAAGAGGAGGATAGAGCAGATGAATGCATGGCTGAGGAGCTGGTGCAGGCAAGAAGGATTCACATTTTTGGATCATTGAGATTTCTTCTGGGGTAAAAGTGACCTGTACAAGAAGGATGGATTGCACCTGAACTGGAAGGGGACTAATATACTGTCAGGGAGATTTGCTTGGGAGGATTTAAACTAATAAGGTGGAAGGAGGGTGTGACTCAGGGAAATAGTGAGGAAAGAGATCAATCTGAGACTGGTACAGTTGGGAAAAGGAGCGAGGTCGAACAGTCAGGGCAGGTAGGAACAAAACAGAGAACAAGGTAGGACTGATCAATTAAACTGCATTTATTTCAATGCAAGAGGCCTAACAAGGAAGGCAGATGAACTCAGGGCATGGTTAGGAACATGGGACTGGGATATCATAGCAAGTACTGAAATGTAGCTCAGGGATGGGCAGTACTGGTCGCTTAATGTTCCAGGATAGAACTATTGGTAGGATAGAAAAGGGGGCAAGAGAGAGGGAGTGGCGTTTTTGATAAAAGATAGCATTACTGCTGTATTTAGGGAGGATATTCCTGTAAATACATCCAGGGAGGTTATTTGGGTGGAACTGAGAATAAGAAAGAGATGATTATCTTATTGGGATTGTATCATAGACCCCCTAATAGTCAGCAGGAAATTGAGAAACAAATTTTTAAGGCGATTTCAGTTATCTGTAAGAATAATAGGGTGGTTATGTTAGGGGATTTTAACTTGCCAAACATATAGTTGGGACTACCATAGTGTTAAGGGTTTAGATGGAGAGGAATTTGTTAAGTGAGTTACAAGAAAATTTCCTGATTCAGTATGTGGATGTACCTACAAGAGAAGGTGCAAATTTTGACCTACTCTTGGGAAATAAGACAGGGTGGGTGACTGAGGTGTCAGTGACCATAGTTTTATTAGTTTTATAATAGTGATGAAAAAGGATATACTGGATCTAAAAGGAAGTTCTAAAACAGAGGAAAGCCCATTTTGACTGTATTAGGCAAGAACTTTCAAAAGTTGATTGGGGGTAGATGTCTGCTGTTGAAGGGATGGCAGGAAAATGGGATACCTTCAAAATGGAGATAAGGGTCTAGAGACACTATATGCCTGTAAGGGTGAAAGGAAAGGCTGGTAGGTGTAGGGAATGCTGGATGACTACAGAAATTGAAGTTTTGGTTAAGACAAATAAGGAAGCATATGTCAGGTATGGACATGAGAGATTGAGTCAATCTTTAGAGTATAAAGGCAGTAGGAGTATAATTAAGAAGGAAATTAGGAGGGCAAAAAGGGGACACGAGATAGCTTTGGCAAATGGAGCAGATGAATGCATGGCTGAGGAGCTGGTGCCGGGGAGAAGGGTTCACATTTCTGGATCATTGAGATTTCTTCTGGGGTAAAAGTGACCCAATGGGATTTTATAAATACATTAAAGACAAAGGGTAACTAGGGAGAGAATAGGGCTTCTCAAAGATCAGCAAGGCGGCCTATGTGTGGAACCACAGGAGATGGTGGAGATACTAAACGAGTATTTTGCATCATTATTTAATGTGGAGAAAGAAATGGAAGATCTAGAATGTGGGGAAATAGATGGTGATATCTTGAAAAATGTCCATATTACAGAGGTGGTGGTGCTGGATGTCTTGAAACGCATAAAAGTGGATAAATCCCCGGGACCTGATCAGGTGAATCCTCGAACTCTGTGGGAAATCAGGGAGGTGATTGCTGGGCCTCTTGCTGAGATATTTGTATCATCGATAGTCACAGGTGAGGTGCCGAAAGACTGGAGGTTGGCTAACGTGGTGTCACTATTTAAGAAAGATGGTAAGGAAAAGCCAGGGACAGGATTTATGTGTATTTGGAAAGGCAAGGACTAATTGTGGATAGTCAACATGGCTATGTGTGTGGGAAATATTGTCTTACGAACTTGATTGAGGTTTTTGAAGAAGTAACAAAGAGGATTGATGAGGCAGAGTGGTAGACATGATCTATATGGACTTCAGTAAGGCATTCAACAAGGTTCCCCATGGGAGACTGGTTAGCAAGGTTAGATCTCATGGAATACAGGGAGAACCTAGCCATTTGGATACCAAAGGGGCTTGAAGGTAGAAGACAGAGGGTGGTGGTGAAGGACTGTGACCAGTGGTGTGCCACAAGGGTTGGTGCTGGGTCCACTGCGTTTTGTCATTTATATAAGTGATTTGGATGTGATCATAGGAGGTATAGTAAGTAAGTTTACAGATGACACCAAAATGGGAGGTGTAGTGGACAGTGAAGGAGGTTACCTCAGAGTACAATGGGCTGAGGAGTAGCAGATGGAGTCTAATTTAGGTAAATGCAAAGTGCTGCATTTTGGAAAGGTAAATCAGGGCAGGACTTATATACTTAATGGTAAGGTCCTGGTGAGTATTGCTGGAACAAAGAGACCTTGGAGTGGAGGTTCAAAGTTCCTTGAAAGTAGAGTCACAGAGAGATAGGATAGGGAAGGCGACATTTGGTACGCTTTCCTTTATTGGTCAGAGTATTAAGTACAGGAATTAGGAGGTCATGTTGCAGCTGTACAATACATTGGTTAAGCCACTTTTAGAATATTGCGTGCAATTCTGGTCTCCCTCCTATTGGAAAAATGTTGTGAAACTTGAAAGGGTTCAGAAAAGATTAACAAGGATGCTGCCAGGGCTGGAGGATTTAAGCTATAGGGAGAGGTTGAATAGGCTGGGGCTGTTTTCCCTGGAGCGTTGGAGGCTGAGGGGCTGAGAGGTTTATAAAATCATCGTTAGGATAGATAGAAAAAGTCTTTTCCCTGGGGTGGGCGTGTCCAGAACTAGAGGGCATAGGTTTAGGGTGAGAGGGGAAAGATATAAAAGATACCTAAGGGGCAACATTTTCACACAGAGGGTGGTATGTGTATGGAATAAGTTGCCAAAGGAAGTGGAGGAGGCTGGTACAATTATAGCATTTAAAAGGCATCTGGATGGGTATATGAATAGGAAGGATTTAGAGGGATATGGGCGAAGTGCTGGCAAATGGGACTAGATTGGGTTGGGATATCTAGTTGGTATGGATCAGTTGGACCGAAGGGTCTGTTTCTGTGCTATACATCTCTATGACTCTATAACTAGGAGACAGGTCAGAGGATCCCCTTGTGGGTCTGCTCCTGGGCCTGACCAGACTGTCCATTAACAGGTCCAGGTAGCAGGCTGTGGAGGGGGCTATTATGGCTGATTGCTTGCCTCTCTTCCGTGGCTACATTCAGGACTGGGTGCCCCTGGAGAAGGACCACGTGATATCTACAAATACCTGAGAGGTTTTCAGGGAGAGGAAGGCCTGGCAGGGTGGAGAGTGTCTTATTTCCCTCTCCAATTCTGTTTTGATTTAATCCCTACCCCCCCACTTCACTTCTTCGATCATGTTGATATTGCCTCTAAAGAGTAGGGAACTGCTTGTCACTGGCCACTTAGATGTTTTTTCTTCCTGGTGGTGGAAAATGAGTGAAGTTTTCTGCACTTGATATTTCTTCACTGTGTCCTGCACCTACACGCAAAGACTTAACAAAACAAAACAACAGGGGATTTAGAATCTCCTCAGTGGAGGACTGACTCCGAGCTGGCCAGCTACAGCCAGTGTACTGATGCTTCGTAAATAAAGGATGATGGGACACGAGCCCTTGTACAGGTATTTCAGTCGTGTCAGGAGAAAACAGGATGTACCTGAAGAACATTCGCTTGCAACTGTCATCTTGGAATTGGGGTAATTCCTGGCATTTGCCTCTATTTGAGAAGCCTGACTCATTTAGCCCTGCTGTTGAAGACTGGGCTCAGTATGTTGAAAGAATGAGATATTTTTCTGGGCAAATGACATTGGAATGAGTAATTCTCCTGAGTGCGTATGGACCTGTAGCATTTTTGATTACAAAGGGCTTAAATTTCCCAGAGGCACCAGGAACTAAAACCTACCAAGAGTTAAGAAATAGTATGACTCCAAACCTCTCTACTTCTGAGATGCTATCGGTTTTATTCGGCTGTGAAAGAACTGGGGGAATCCATATTGGAATTTTTGACATTTTGAAGGTTATGATGACTGGCAGAGGTATGTGATTTTGTGATAACCCTGAATGAGATGCTGTGTGACTGTTTGGTATGTGGGATTAGTGATGTAACTATGCAGAAGCACCTACGAGCCAAAGCCCAACTGGACTTCGAACAGGCATTGCAACTGTCATTGTCATTAGTAAATACAGCAAGTAGAGCATGGGAGCTACAGGGCATCCCAATGGAAGTGGACACCCTCATCTTTCCGACTGAGCTTGGGAAACACCACTAGGATACAGGCAGTCACAGAGCCTCATGCTGGACATATCCTGAGCAGAGGGAGTCTAGGCCAACCCACAGTAGAACCCCACAACAAGGCCAAACAGTTCCTTAGGATCTTGGCCAGTGGTATGCAGGCTCAAAACAGCAAAGGAGTCCTACAAGGTTGACTTGAGTAAGAAAACTTGGAGACCAGTACCTAGGAAAATGCACACCTCTGGAAAGGTCCTTTACATGTGGGTTGGAACAACTAAGTTGCTTAATGACACCCAAATTGAAGTCAATTTAATTAATGTTTGGTTAAATGGCCACCCAGTTCCCATGGAGGTTGATACCAGTGCAGCTGTATCTGTGGTTGCAAAATCTGTCTTTAAAAAGATTTACTTGGGACCCCAACCCTTAAACTTGTTCAGGACCTCAGCCAGACTGAGAACATACACTGGGGAACCATTGCAGATTAAGGGTAGGACTTCAGTTCTGGTTTCCTATGAGAAGTAATTGGTGCAGTTACCACTGATGGTAACAAAAGGCTCAGGTTCAAGCCTATTGGGATGGAATTGGTTGAGAAATATTCACCTTGATTGGCTTAAACTTTTTCACTAGAAAATGGCTGCCTCAATGAAGTCTTAGTGAAATACCCAGACGTGTTTTCAGGATTGGCTTGGGACTATCCAAGAGGCCAAAGCCACTTTCCATGTTGATCAGGAAGCAATTCTGAGACTTTGGAAGGCCTGCCCAGTGCTACTTGCCTGGTGGGCAAAAGTAGAGGTGGAAATCAGGATATTGGAGAGCGAAGGAATCTTCAAACTAGTGCATTTTGCAAAATGGGCAGCACCGGGTGTACTGATTGTGAAACCTAATGGTTTGGTTCACCTTTGTGAGAATTTTAAGCAAACGGTAAACTGCATCTTACAGCCAGATAAATACCCCCAATTCCTTGCATAGAGGAATTTATGCAAAGTTGGTGGGGGGGGGGTAGTCCTATCCTTTACGAAGCTGACCGTGAGCTACGCCTATTTGCAATTGCGACTGGATGAGGAGTCCCAGAAGTATGCTACAATTAATACCCATAAGGCTTATATCAATGTACAAGATTGCCATTTAGGATATTATCAGTCTGCTCCCTTTTCCAGTGGACCATTTTACAAGGGCTACCCCAGGTTGCAATTTATCTGGATGACTTACTAATTACAAGGAAGACCAATAAAGAGCACTTGGAGAACTTGGACATAGAGTTTAAACGTTTCTTCCAGACAGCCACTAAACAGAAAAAACGTGTCCTCCAGGCGCCCTAAATGACCTACTTGGGTTACAGAGTCAACAACACCAAGCTATGCCTGTTGGAAGAGAAAGTGAGGGTGATCAAAGGAGACCCAGCTCCCACATCCATACTGGAGCTTAGTTGTTTCCTTGGATTAACGAAATTATTACAGAAAATTCATCCATAACCTGGCTACCATTCTTAGCACCCTTATACCTGCTATGGACAAGGGTCAACCTTGGAAATGGTCACGTGGCCCAGAATTAGCCTTAACGGGAGTGAAAAATCAGCTATTGTCATCAGCCCCCTACAATCAAAGTGAGAGGTAGTGCTGACATGCAAGGCCTCCCCGTATGATATTGGGGAAATGTTGGCTCACTGGCGGCCAACAGAGAGGAACACCGATAGCGTACACTTCCCAGACTTTGGTTGATGCCGAATGCAAGTATGGCCAGATAAAGGAGGAAGGTTGGGCAGTGATTTTTGATGTGAGAAATATCAAGCAGTACCTTTGTGGATGGAAGTTTGCCATAGTAACAGATAACAGAGCTTTGCAAGGGCTACTGAAGAAAGGCAAGGAGGTGCCACCCATAGCTTCAGTAGAACACAGTGGAGGACCCTTATTCTCAGCACAATTACATGTTAGAACATTGTCCAGGAAGCCAAGTGGCTAATGTGGATGCCTTGAGCTGCCTCTCACTGGTATATTCCACTGGTGGTGACTCCTGTGGAAGAGTTGGTCTTGGTTTTAAACTTCCTGGGTGCCCTTCCAGTCACCACGGACAATATACAAGTGCGGATACAAAGATCCTGTCCTAGCGAAAGTATTAATAGCGATAACAGGCCATCGCAACCAGGATTGAAACCTTTTTTGGACCCGGCAAGACCAGATCACTGCAGAGGACGGCACATTACAATGGGGAGCAAGGGCATTGTCCTGAGTAAAGGTTGCTGCTGGATACTGGCTGAATTCCACCAGGGTCATCGAGAAGTTTCCAAGATGAAGATGCTAGCAAGAAGCTATACTTGGTGGCCAGGGTTGGATGCTGACATAGCTGCATTGGTGAGGCAGTGCCAAGAGTGCCCACAAGGATAAAAACTGCCAGCAGCAGCCCCCCAACATTCATGGGAATGACCAGGTAAATCCTGGACTCTGTTACACATTGACTATACTGGCCCTTTTATGAGTTCAAATGTTATTGGTCATTGTGGATGTCTATTCAGAGTGGTGGGACTTGCATAAGGTTTGTTCAGAGAACTCAAGGATGACGATTGAGAAGCTGTGGGCACCGTTTGAGATACACAGACTCCCGGAGGTATTGGTCACGGACAATGGGACATCATTTACCAGCGGGGAGTTTGAATATTTCCGAACATACAATGGCATTTGGCATAAGGCAGCTCCAAACCATCATTCATCCAATGGTCTAGTGGAAAAAGCGGTCCAAATATTGAAGGCAGGCTTAAAGAAGCAGCCTACAGCATCATTTGAGGCCAAACTGTCCTGGTTCTTGTTAGATTATATGACCACTCCACAAGCAACAATAGTGATAGCTCCAGCAGAGTTGCTGAAGGGGGAGAAGACTCCGCACCAGGTTAAACCTGATATTTCTAGACCTGGGGGTGGAGTGGGGAGAAGCCAAAATGGCAGCTAGAATGCCAATGCCAGCCAAATGCCTCCTCTAAGCAAGAGATACAATTTTAATTCAGGGGATAAAGTTTGGTGTTGGAACAATGGAATGGCGATGTTTGGGTGCAAGGTGAGGTTTATGCAAGGTCGGGTCCCATGATTTACGAAGTTCAGGTAGGTGATACCATCCAGAACAAATATATGGATCATCTGAAAGCTGTTACTTGCAAAATGGGGCAAGAGCAAAACATACCTGGTCTCTTAGAACATCCAGAAGGCCCAGCAGAAACCGCAGAAGCTCCCCCTCCATCCACCTCAGAGTCTGAAATGGATGCAGCCTCGATGCTGTTGCTGCCAGAAGAAAAGGAGGAAATTGTCCCAAGATGTTCAGGACGCAAGAGATAAGCCATGGTCTGATACACGCTGCCCATACCTGAGTCAGAGTAATTGGACTGGGTTGGAAGCAATGCAAGAGAAGCTACAAGTAAAAGAGGAGGCCTACATTCTCCTGAAAGACCTAGCAGGAAGAGAGATGTAGCGACTGAAACCAGGTGGGCCTTATTAACTATGAGGTTCTTGATTGGGGTTATTAACTTGTCCAATCAGAAAAGCCCTGACTGACCAATATACCAGATTAGCCCTTCTGTGGTGGTCTAGTAATTAGGATTCGGTGCTTTCACTGCTGCGGCCCAGGGTCGATTCCCGATCAGAGAATGGGAGTTCAGCTGTGTTCGTTCATCATGATGACAACATTCCGAAAGTGGGAAGTGAAGTGTGCAGCTGAGAAGTGATCACTTTTGGGTCTCACACCTGCGCACACACAACATGGGTGCTGGGGAAAATATAAGCACTACCGTTGTTAGGAGGTAGTGTGGGGGAAAAAGCATTCAAAGTTTGGGAGAAGATTTATAGCTCGGGTGCTCGTTGTAGTGGTTCTATTCGCCGAGCTGGGAATTTGTGTTGCAGACGTTTCGTCCCCTGTTTAGGTGACATCCTCAGTGCTTGGGAGCCTCCTGTGAAGCGCTTCTGTGATGTTTCCTCCGGCATTTATCGTGATATGTATCTGCCGCTTCCGGTTGTCAGTTCCAGCTTTCCGCTGCAGTGGCCACTCATCCACAGATTCAATCGATAAGCACATCGACCTGGACCCAATATACCAGCCACTGCAGCGGACAGCTGAACTGACAACCGGAAGCGGCAGATACATATCACGATAAATGCCGGAGGAAACATCACAGAAGCGCTTCACAGGAGGCTCCCAAGCACTCAGAATGTCACCTAGACAGGGGAAAAAGCATACCCAGATTAGTATCACCTCAGTGGAGACAGCCAGTGTACTGTGTACAAGAAAATAAAAGGTGACTTGGTGACGGGATGTCAGCCTCTGTGCAGTTATTTCAGCCTCATTAGGATTTCTTTCATGAAGTTAATGTTGGTAGAATAAGACAGACAGAAAGGATGAGAGAGGGAAAGGTATGATGAGAAGAAAAGAGAAAGGAGGTAGTGAGGGGCCAAATGGCAACAGGAAGAGAAGACAGTGAAAGGATGAAAAAGATTGAGGTGGCACAGAGAAAGAAGAGAGCGTGAGAAAAGGTAAGGGTAATAAGGGATCAAGTGGAGTGGAGGATAGTGGGCTGCAAGAGAAGGAAATCTCAGGCTGAAAGTCAACTCACTTCCAACTTTCTCACATTCACATGTATTCCACTGAGGCCACCTTGGAGTGTATGCCAGAGATGGCCCACTATCAGCATTAGTTCAAGCTCGCTCTTTAGCAGAGCCTCAGTCATCACTACATTCCCTAACGATGATGAATTTGAGCTGATTCACTTTCTTTCTCTAGTATTGGTTGAATTAATAATTTTACTTTCTAATTTAAAAACACATTTTAAATCTTTAATCAAAAGGTACTTACATCTAATCCCGATTCACCAGGTTTTCCCTGTGTAAGGAACAGGGCAGAAAACAGATACTAAATTTCATTGTACAAAATCTGAATTTGAAATTTTGTCTCAGTAATTGGTTTTAAAATATTGTATTGCTTCTACATACATCACAACTAATACCAAAACTAGAATATCAAGCATTCATAAGTTAGAGGAGATCCGCTGATGTGTAATCTCAATAAGAAGGTGAGTGTTGAAGTGGGTAGGTGTACAGGGCAGAGGGCAGCAAAACTGCATATTTAAGGATGCATATCGCAGCTTATACAGAGTCCCTATAGGGAGACTGGAGAAACTGTTCCAACTGCAAAAGGATCACGGGTGAGAAGGCATAGATTTAAGGCAATGAGGAGAAACAGTGAAGATCTAGAATGGACTATAGAGGAGGCTCAATCGATGTCTAAAAGAGGCAACTGGAGTACTGTCTGAATGTGCAGAGTTATCGGGATAAGGCAAAAGTATGACACTTGCTGAATTTATCATTCAGGGAGCCAAAGATGGGGCGACACGGTGACTCAGTGGTTAGCACTGCTGCCTCACCGCACCAGGGTCCCAGGTTCAATTGTCGAGCGACTGTCTGTGTGGAGTTTGCACATTCTCCCCGTGTCTGCGTAGGTTTTTTCTGGGTTCTCCAGTTTCGTCTCACAGTCCAAAGATGTGCAGGTTAGGTGAATTGGCCATGCTAAATTGCCCATAGTGTTAGGTGCATTAGTCAGAGGGAAAAGGGGTTTGGGTGGGTTGCTCTTCGGAGGTTCAGTGTGGACTTGTTGGGCTGAAAGGCCTGTTTCCACACTGTAGGGAATCTAATCTAATCTAATCAAATGGCCTTCTGCATTATTACAAATCTGAGATTCATACCTTTTCTCCTTTTTGACCAGGTAGACCTGCAGGACCCATGGAACCAGGATTTCCCTATAAAAGGAGAAATGGCATAATATTAACCATCTTTCAATTTCTATGGTTTGAAATTAGTTTCTACTTACTTTGTTGGTTTGTGTTCATTAAGTCTTGGACACACGACGACCAAGAGGAGCTTCCCAACCTCCTCAAGTGCTTCAGGTAGTGAATAACCAAGACACAAATGGATAAGATGCATTTTCACAATTTGTGTAGCAATTTGTAATCAGTGGACTAAAAAAAAAACTGGGCAGGTTCTCCTCAGTGGATTGGTCTGATCCACCAAATCACTGTCCAAATGGGGAAAATAACAATAGCAGATGTGAAAGCTCAGGTATTCAACCCTTGGCTTTGACTGAGTGTACTGCTTTCACTCAGCAGAATGGTAGCAGTACAGATACTTCACTATCAAGGGTTAGGAAGGAAAATAATTCAGATACAATTCCCAGGCTCATCACTATCAGAAGGAGAAAGTGAGGTCTGCAGATGCTGGAGATCAGAGCTGGAAATGTGTTGCTGGAAAAGCGCAGGAGGTCAGGCAGCATCCAGGGAACAGGAGAATCGACGTTTCAGGCATAAGCCCTTCTTCAGGAAGCCCTTCCTGAAGAAGGGCTTATGCCCGAAACGTCGATTCTCCTGTTCCCTGGATGCTGCCTGACCTGCTGCGCTTTTCCAGCAACACATTTCCAGCTCATCACTATCAGACAACATCTAGTGAAAGTGTGTGGGAGGGGTATGTATGGTGTGTCTGTGCATGTGTAAGTGAGTTACCACGTACAGGAGAGAATATGCGAAAATGTGTGCATGCATATGAGAGTGAGTGTAATTGTGCGAGATAGTGTGTGGTGTGTATAAGAGTGAAGTGTGTTCATGAGAATGCGTATGGGTGCGAGTGAGTGTGCACTTGTGGTGGACATGAGTGTGTGTAGTGTACGTGAGAGACAGTGCATGTTGTGTGGTACGCAGGTGGGAGCATGTGTGTGGTGTACATGTGAGATTGTAGCTGTGTGTGTTGGTGTGTACGTGCGTGTGTGTACGTGTGTGTGTGTGTATCTGTATCCACATATTTGTAAGTTGGACAAAGGAAGGATTGGGTATTGTAAAGGAATGCAAGCAGATGGAAGGCATCATCAATGCTCAAAAGTGAGGAGTGCAATTGTAGGTGTACTAGGTGATATCCATTCTCTTCTTTAATGTTCCTGTCAACAGATGATAAATAAATTGGAGAGTCTTAGAATATAGCTCTATTATCCTGACAACAACTCTAATGTATACTGGCACAGAAGGTGCAGTAATGCTGCAGCTCAACACAGTACGTCTTCTCCCTCAATTACATTTAGAACATAGAACATAGACAACAACTCTAATGTATACTGGCACAGAAGGTGCAGTAATGCTGCAGCTCAACACAGTACGTCTTCTCCCTCAATTACATTTCTTCTGGGTTGGTGGTCTTTCTAAGAATTTAAAACCAGTATGAAATTTGCACAAATTAAGCCCATATATCAGGTTTAAGCATAATTATTTATAATTCAGTGATGTGTTTAGTAGATTTCACCAATATGTGGCACAAACAAAGAGATTTGATTAGAAATAAAGCAAGGACCATTTAGTGGATCTGTGACCAGAAAGAACCAGATCAATATGACTGAAAGGTATCATTCTAAGACAAAAGGTAGAACCAGAGGACACAGCTTAAAAATACGGGGTAGACCATTTAGGACAGAGATGAGGAGAAACTTCTTCACCCAGAGGGTGGTGGCTGTGTGGAATGCTCTGCCCCAGAAGGCAGTGGAGGCCCAGTCTCTGGATTCATTTAAGAAAGAGTTGGATAGAGCTCTCAAGGATAGTGGAATCAAGGGTTATGGAGATAAGGCAGGAACAGGATACTGATTAAGGATGATCAGCCATGATCATATTGAATGGTGGTGCAGGCTCGAAGGGCAGAATGGCCTACTCCTGCACCTATTGTCTATTGATTTTCAGCTCATAAGTTAAGCCTGGGTTAAAATAGTTTACAGGAGATTCTACCTCTGAGGGGTGCAATCCTCTCCAAACTCTGGTCAGTTAGACACAGATGCGGTACATTGTAATTCTCCTTCAACAATGGCCTCGAACGTTACGGCATTAACTTGAGAGCTATTAGCAGAAATGCCACACTCACTCACTCTCCTCAATACTGACAAGATCAGGGGAGGACAATGACAACAGTAGTGGAAATTATAAAGATGGGATGTCCCCTGAGAGCTTCAAGCATGAACTTCAAATGAGCCTAGGCAACACATGACCACAGCTGTGCAGGAGATGTCTGCTGTCTTGATCAGAATAAGACCTGATCTATCAGTGGCCTTTTAATTTGCGATTTTCACAAACTGCTCCCCAGTGGAATGATGCAGTGCTGGGTGAAAACCCAGAAGTCATTGGTCAAAATCACCCTAGCAGTCAATCTCATTCTCTGCTGAGGCCACAAACTAGAAGCAGTAGAAAGCATACGAGAAAGCTAATATAATTCACAAAGGGTATATATGTGACATTTGACAAAATTCCACGTTGTTAAGTTTCCTTGCTTTCTAATGGCACGAAGTGTAATGATATATACAATTTCTGCAGCTTTCCATTATTGTGTCCCACGTGCTAACTTGCCCTTTCAGATATATCACAATAACTGTCAATACACTACAGATTACTGGGGGGATTTTGTTATGAAGGCTCGTCCATTATAAGTATTTTTTGACAAATAATGTTTAAAAGATTGTGAAAATTGTTTCATTTGTTAGACTGAGGAAGTATGAACTTTTTAAAAAAGATGTTAATGGAATGGAATCCTCCCATTCTCCCAGTTTCTCCATCTCTGTTGCAACTATTCTGATGATGACACATTTCACTGGGCTGCCTCTGACATCACCTCATTTTTCTTCAGACAAGTAAATCTACAAAAAAATCAGTTGAACACAAATGACCCTTTAGGAATCTTCCGAATCAATGCACCTTTCCCATGTGACTACAATGTGACTACAAGAATTATTTCTAGAAACTTTCCCAGCACGGAACCTAAACGGACTGGTCTATAATTGCTGGGCTTTGAGAAAGGATATGCTGTTTGCAGTTCTCCAGACTTCTGGCAGCTTCTGAAGAGTCGAAGGAAGACCTTACGGTTACAGCCAATGGTCCTACAATTGCCACTCTCACTTCCTTCAATAGCATGAGATAGTTCTTGAATCTCCTCCAGTGAGCAGGCTTCTTGCATGCAGCAAAATATACCTCCATTAATTCCAGAGCTGCTCATAATGCAGTCAGTTTATGGAACTGTTACAATTTTAACTTCCCACATATCTTTAACTGCCCCAACCCACCCGTCTTTGAGAATCTAGTTTGTTGATGCTTCGATAGGTAAATGAGGATTATTTTCTACAGTTAGCCTCTTTGTCATTTTCATTTCAGCATTTTTAATAAAGTAATCATTGGTGAAGTTACATTCAGATAAAGCTCTGTGTTTTACTTTGGATTAAAGACATGGCATCTGTTCACATACCTGTATGCCAGGAAAACCTCTATCACCTTTTCTACTGCCATCACCCTTTTCACCTTTATTACCATTCAATCCTGGTTCACCCTAAGGAGAAAGCAGAATTAGTTCCAACGATTTATCACAGATGCCATGGCATTGGACTTTTGGAAGCCTCACTAATAGCATGGTTATATGGTTTGTCCACCTCAGAGATATAAAAACTGAAACGGTGCAATGCTGCTCCAATAGTAGAACCAAAGCTCATTTAAAGGGTGAAAGGTAAAGCCATGAAATAAATGCTCTGATAAGTCTTTGGCTGACCCATTACAGAGCTGTTGCTATTTTTAGGCAATGGGAGGTGGTGTTCCAGGCTTACGGAGGGTGCAATTAGCGTGGCAATTCCCTGGATACCAACAGATGTCACAGTGTGTTGGGACAAGAGATAGAGAAATGTCCTCCCATTCTAAAGGAATTTAAAACAAAGATTAAATTGATATAAATCTCGTGAGATTCTCGTGCAAATCATACCCCATCCTCCAAGCAACTGTCTTACAGTCATAGAGTCATAGAGATGTACAGCATGGAAACAGACCCTTCGGTCCAACCCGTCCATGCCGACCAGATATCCCAACCCAATCTAGTCCCACCTGCCAGCACCCGGCCCATATCCCTCCAAACCCTTCCTATTCATATACCTATCCAAATGCCTTTGAAATGTTGCAATTGTACCAGCCTCCACCACTTCCTCTGGCAGCTCATTCCATACATGTACCACCTTTTTCTGCTGAAAAAGTTGCCCCTTAGGTCTCTTTGATAACTTTCCCCTCTCACCTTAAACCTATGCCCTCTAGTTCTGGACTCCCCGACCCCAGGGAAAAGACTTTGCCTATTTATTCTATCCATGCCCCTCATAATTTTGTAAACCTCTAT
>NC_057723.1:36836150-36887141 GCF_004010195.1 Chiloscyllium plagiosum
CCTGCCTTGTTTGACTCGCTGTACCCATCTCAGATCGATCTCTTTCCTCACTATCTCCCTGGGTCCCCCCCCCACCCCACCTTACTACTTTGAATCCTCCCAAGCAGTTCTAGCAAATGTCCCTGCCAATATATTAGTCCCCATCCAATTTAGGTGCAATCCGTCCTTCTTGTACAGGTCACCTTCTACCCCAAAAGAGATTCCAATAATCCAAAATGTGAATCCTTCTCCCATACACCAGCTCCTCAGCCATGCATTCATCTGCTCTATCCTCCTATCCCTGCCCTCACTAGCTCATAGCACCGGGAGTGATCCAGATATTACTACCCTTGAGGACCTCCTTTTTAAATTTCTGCCTAACTCTATGTAATCTCCCTTCAGAGTCTCAACCTTTTCCCTTCCAATGTCGTTGGTTCCAATGTGGACAATGACCTCCTGCTGGCCCCTCTTCCCCCGTGAGACCATTCTGCTGCCGCTCTGAGACATCCTTGATCCTGGCACCAGGGAAACAACACATCATTCTGCTTTTTTTCTGCTGGCCACAGAAACGTCTGTCTGTACCTCTGACTACAGAATCCCCTAACAAAATTGATCTCTTGGCAGCCGACGTACCCCTTGTTGCATTAGAGACAGTCTCAATACCAGAAACTTGGCTGTTCGTGCTCCGTTCCCCTGAGAATCCATCACCCCGTACATTTTCCAAAACAGCATACCTGTTTGAAATGGGTATATCCACAAAAGACTCCTGCACTAGCTGCCTACCTCTCTTACCCTTCCTGGAGTTAACCCAACTATGTGACTGTATCTGAGACTTTTTCCCCCCTTCCTATAACTGCCATCCATCACATACTGTTGCTGTTGCAAATTCCTCATCGCTTCTATCTGTCTCTCCAACTGATCCACTCAATCTGATAAGATTCGCATCTAACAGCATTTGGGGCAGATATAATCCACAGTAACCCTTAAACTGTCTTTAAACTGACAAGTACATATCACTGCAAAGGCCATTTTTGCTCCTTCACAATCTACAGACCCAGAAAATAACACCGTCTTATTCCTCTACAAACACTGCCCCAGGTTAAATTAGCAGCTATGGCTTATATTTTAAGTTTAATCAAGAGACTTATCTCCAAAAACATATAATCAAGAAAGAATCCTTATTGAGCCTTCCTAGTTCTATAGTTTCAGAACACATTTATATAAAGACACCATATTCCCAGTAAGTTAGAAAAACATCAGTTATACAGCGTACTCCTGGAAATAATGCTATGAAATATAATATTCCTTTAAATGCTTACTTTTCTCTCCTGAAGTTGCTGTCTTATACTTTGGGCACTTTGGTGTGTCATCCAGTTGGTCCCATCTGTGTGTGGGCTTGTAGGTTATTTAAACATGGAACCTTAGTCAATTTCCCAGCCCTACAAAATCAAATGGATTTTGTAGTAATGGTAGTTGAATTGAATCAGGGACAGAAACCTTACCAGGTTTGCCATCTCAACAAAGGCAATTGTTATGTCCAAAGTGCAACTTTAAGTAAGCATTTAGCTCAGCCATTATGGTGTGTACAGACTTTCCAACATGTAAAGTTCAGCATTATTTTTCACAGAGACAAAAATAAAACTGAGGAAGAGATCTTAATGCTATCTTGTGGAATTTTTAAGTGTCTCTTTTTCCTTCTTGGAAGAAATGCGATTTTATTTTCTGTCACTGAGCAGAAATAGAGCACTTCCTTCAATGTGTGAGACAAAAGATGGTTATGTACTCAGCACATGGAATACTATTTCCTTTTACTTAAAAACTTGGAGGAAATCTATTAGACAAGGAAAGCTTATTTCTTGGCAAAGTGTGATGCCAAAGAAAGCCACAAAGACTGACTTAAAAGGGATCTGAAAGGCAGTTTTTTCACATAGAAAGTGGTTTGTATGTGGAATAAACTGCCAGAAGAAGTGGTAGATGCAGATACAGTTACAACATTTGAAAGTATTTGGACAGGTTCATGAATAGGAAAGGTTTAGAAGGACATCAGTCAAACGCAGGCACAGGGGACTAGTTCAGTTTGGGAAACTTGGTCAGCATGTTTCTGTGCTGTATCACTCGATGACTCTATAACATTGAATTCAAAGAGTTGATTAAGAGGTGACTTAATGGAAGAAAATCAGACGCAGAGTCAGTGTAGCATGTGAAAAGAAATCCAGAGAATTCACAAAGGTGGAGAAGCAAGGGAAGCAAAAGAGATTGTAGTCAGAAGAATTGAGAGGTCAGGAGAGATTTTAGTGCTGAGTCAGTTATGGTCATAGAACTTGCTAAATCTCTGCTACTTCACACTTCTAACTCTGTCACTGAAACCTCATGGTCTACCACACTCACTATTACCTTGGCGTCTCACTCGACCCCCTCAGACTTCTAATTCTGCTTGTCCTCTGCACTTCGTCTTCACTGACTCAAGACATCTCACCACTTTTTCCCCATTCACTCCAGCACTAACAGCTGTGCCATCCACATTCATTTCACTCAATCATTCTCTTTGTCTCATGACAGGAGTAAACAATCCACATTTGACTCAAGAGAGCCCAGATGGGTGGGGTTGACAACCAGCTCCTCTCTCACTATGAGGGGAGAGCCCTTGCATTACCAGGAGAGGACTGTGACCATCATACAGTGATGCAACCTACATGGCCCAACCAGAAAATAAGCTTTATTGTCAAGTCCTGTACTGCACTCCCATTACCAGCACAATGACTGCATTTTCAAATGCCCAAACTCTACCCCTATTTTGCAACTTACTCCCTCTTGTCTCCTGCAGGCACCAGTGGAATCAGCCCTGAAGAGAGCAGCCCCTTAGTGATGCCTCTATATGCACTTTTTGCACTCGTCGCCCTGATTCAGACATGCAGCAGTGAATTCCAAGTGGAGGAAATGCATCACCACAATGCACGTAGCTTCCCAGTGGCTCTGGGTTCAGAGAGAGAACATTGCTCATTTCCCTTGAACTCTAGACATACAGCTTAGTGATGCACTGTTCCCCTCTCAAAGCTCACGTGTAACATGCAGGGTATTTGCTACAGGTGAGACACTGACATTGTATGATGTCATTCTCTTCACTGCGTGGTGCTGAGAAATATCAGAGGCTTCAGTCTACACTAAATGACAAGAAAGGAGCAGAATGTTCTCAAAAGGGGAGAGGGGCCAAAAGAAGGTCATTGTACACAATGAAACCAATGACATAGGAAGGGAAAAGGATGAGATTCTGAAGGGAGAATATAGGAAGTTAGGCAGGAATTTTAAAAGGAGGTCCTCAAGGGTAGTAGTATCTGGAATACTCCTGGTGCTATGAGCTAGTGAGGGTGGGAAGAGTAGGATAGAGCAGATGAATGTGTGGCTGAGGAGCTGGCATATGGGAGAAGGATTCACATTTTTGGATCATTGGAATCTCTTCTGGGGTAAAAGTGACCTGTACAAGAAGGATGGATTGCACCTGAAATGGAAGGGGACTAATATAATGTCAGGGAGAGTACAACTGCTGGAGCTGCTTGGGAGGATTTAAATGAGCAAGATGGGAGTTTGGGAGCCAGGGAAACAGTGAGGAAAGTGATCAATCTGAGACTAGTACTGTTGGGAAAAGGAGCAAGTCAAACAGTCAGGGCAGGCAGGAACAAAGCAGAGAACAAGGTAGGACTGATTAATTAAACTGCATTTATTTCAATGCAAGATGCCTAACAGGGAAGGCAGATAAACTCACAGCATGGTTAGGAACATGGGACGGGATATCGTAGCAATTACAGCGATGTGGCTCAGGGATGGACAGCACTAGCAGCTTAATGTTCCAGGATACAAATGTGATAGAAAGATTAGAAAGGGGGCAAGAGAGGCGGGGGAGTCGAGTTTTTGATAAGGGATAGCATTACTGCTGTACTTAGTGAGGATATTCCTGGGAATACATCAATGGAAGTTATTTGGGTGGAACTGAGAAATAAGAAAGGGATGATCACCTTAGTGGGATTGTATTATAGACCCCAATTAGTCAGCAGGAAATGGAGAAACAAATTTGTAAGGAGATCTCAGTTACCTGTAAGAATAATAGGGTGGTTATGGTAGGGGATTTTAACTTTCCAAACATAGACTGAGACCGCCATAGTGATAAGGGTTTAGATGGAGAGGAAGTTTTTCCAGAGTGTACAGGAAATTTTTTTTATTCAGTATGTGGATGTACCTACTAGAGAAGGTGCAAAACTTGACCTACTCTTGGGAAATGAGGCAGGGCAGGTGACTGAGTGTCAGTAAGGGAGCACTTTGAAGCCAGCGACCATAATTGTATTAGTTTTAAAATAGTGATGGAAAAGGATAGACCAGATCTAAAAACTGAAGATCTAAATTGGAGGAAGGCCAGTTTTGACAGTATTAGGCAAGAACTTTGAAAAGCTGACTGGGGGCAGATGTTCACAGGTGAAAGGACGGCTGGAAAATGGGAAGCCTTCAGAAATGAGACAACAAGAGTCCAGAGACAGTATATTCCTGTTAGGATGAAAGGAAAGGCTGGATGACTAAAGAAATTGAGGTTTTGGTGAAGAAAAAAAAAGGAAGCATATGTCATTACATTGCATTACAGTGTGGAAATAGGCCCTTCGGCCCAACAAGTCCACACCGACCCGCCGAAGCGCAACCCACCCATACCCCTATATTTACCCCTTACCTAACGCTACGGGCAATTTAGCATGGCCAATTCACCTGACCTGCACATCTTTGGACTGTGGGAGGAAACCGGAGCACCCGGAGGAAACCCACGCAGACACGGGGAGAACGTCAAGTATAGACAGGAGAGATCGAGTCAATCCTTCGAAGAGTATACAGCAGTAGGAGTATACTTAAGAAGGAAATCAGGCAGGCAAAAAGGGGACATGAGATAGCTGTGGCAAATAAGGTTAAGGAGAATTCAAAGGGTTTTTATAAATATATTAAGGACAAAAGGGTAACTAGGGAGGGAATAAGGCCCCTCAAAGATTTGCAAGGCAGCCTATGTGTGGAGCCGCAGGAGATGGGAGAGATACTAAATGACTATTTTGATCAGTATTTACTGTGGAGAAGGACATGGAAGATATAGAATGTGAGGAAATAGATGGTGACATTTTGAAAAATGTCCATATTAGAGAAGAGGTGGTGCTGGATGTCTTGAAAAGCATATAGTAGGATAAATCCCCAGGACCTGATCAGATGTACCCCAGAACTCTGTGGGAAGCTAGAGAAGTGATTGCTAGCCCCCTTTGCTGAGGTATTTGTATCAACAATAGTCACAGGTGAGGTGCCAGAAGACTGAGGTTGGCTAATGTGGTGCCACTATTTAAGGAAGGTGGTAAGGAAAAGCCAGGGAACTGTATACCAGTGAGCCTGACGTCGGTGGTGGGCAAGTTGTTAGAGGGAATCCTGAAGGACAGGATGTACATGTATTTGGGAAGGCAAGGACTGATTAGGGATAGTCAACATGGCTTTGTGCGTGGGATATCACGTCTCATGAACATGATTGAGTTTTTTGAAGTAGTAACAAAGAGGATTGATGATGGCAGAGCAGTGGATATGATCTATATAGAGAAAATGAGGACTGCAGATGCTGGAGATTAGAGTCGAGAGTGTGGTGCTGGAAAAGCACAGCAGGTCAGGCAGCATTCAAGGAGCAGAAAAAATCAACGTTTGTAGTCATGGGCATCCACATGGGCCTCACTATGCCTGTCTCTTTGTCGGCTACGTGGAACAGTCTACCTACCGCAGTTACAACGGCACCACTCCCCCACTTTTCCTTCATTACATTGCTGACTGCATCGGTGCCATCTCGAGTTCCCATGTGGAGGGTGAACAGTTCATCAACTTCACCAACACATTCCACCCAGACTTTAAATTCACCTGGACCATCTCTTACACCTCCTTCCCCTTCCTGGACCTCTCCACCTCCATCCACGAGGACCGACTCACTGACATTTTCTATAAACCCACCAACTCCCACAGCTACCTCGACTACACCTCCTCCCACCCTGCCTCCTGTAAAAATGCAACCCACTATTCCCAATTCCTCCGCCTCCGCCGCATCTGCTCCCAGGAGGACCAGTTCCACAGGACACACCAAATGACCTCCTTCTTTGAAGACTGCAATTTCCCATCCTACATGGTTGATAATTCCCTCCAGCATATCTCATCCACTTCCCGCACGCCTACCTTCCAACTCCATCCCTTCAACTGCAGCAAGGACAGAACTCCCCTGGTCCTCACCTTCCATCCCACCAACCTCCGTATATATTGCATCATCCGCTGCCATTTCCACCACCTACAAACGGACCCCATCACCAGGGATATGTTTCCCTCCCAACCCTATCCACCTTCTGTAAAGACTGTTCCCTCCACGACTACCTCGTCAGGTCCACGCCCCCCCAACAACCCGCACTCCCCTACCGGCACCGTCCCTTACCACTGCAGGAATTGCAAAACCTACGCCCACACCACCCCCACCCCCACCTCTGTCCAAGGCACATCCAAAGTTTCACCTGCACTTCCACACATGTCACTTACTGTATCCATTGCTCCCGATGCGTTCTCCTCTATATGGGGGAGACACTTGCAGATCATTTCAAAGAACATCTTTGGTACACCTGAACGAACCAATCAACCCCATCATCCTATGACCGAACACTTCAACTCCTCCTCCCACTCCGCCGAGTACATGCAGGTCCTGGGCTTCCTCCATCGCCACTCCCTTACCACCTGATGCCTGAAGAAAGAGTGCCTCATCCTCCGCCTCAGGACTCTCCAACCCCATGGCATCAATGGTGATTTCACGAGTTTTCTCATTTCCCCACCCCTCACCTTATCCCAGTTCCAACCTTCCAGCTCAGCACCAATCTCATGACCTGTCCCACCTGTCAATCTTCCTTCCCACCTATCTGCTCCACCCTCCCCTCTGACCTGTCACCATTACCCCCACCTCCAATGATCTATTGCACTCTCATCTATTGTCCCCCCAACACCACCCCCCTCCAATTTATCTCTCCACCTCCGAGGCTCCCAGCCTCTTTCCTGATGAAGGGCTTTTGCCTGAAATGTCGATTTTCCTGCTCCTCGGATGTTGCCTGACCAGCTGTACTTTTCCAGCACCACACGCTCGACCATGATCTACGTGGACTTCAGAGACTTCAGTAAGGCGTTTGACAAGGTTCCCCATGGAGGTCTAGTTAGCAAGGTGAGATCTCATGGAATACAGAGAGAACTAACCATTTGGATACAGAACTGACTCGAAGATAGAAGACAGAGGGTGGTGGTGGAGGGTTGCTTTTCAGACTGGAGGCCTGTGACCAGTGGAGTGCCACAAGGATCAGTGCTGGGTCCAGTACATTTCATCATTTATATAAATGATTTGGATATAAGCAGAAGAGATATAGTTAGTAAGTTTGCTGATGTCACCAAATTGGTGGTGTAGTGGACAGTTAAGAAGGTCATCTCAGAGTACAACAGGATCTTGATCAGATGGGCCAATCAGTTGAGAAGTGGCAGATGGAATTTAATTTAGATAAATGCGAAGTGCTGCATTTTGGGAAAGCAAATCTTAGCAGGACTTATACACTTAATGGTAAGGTCCTTGGGAGTGTTGCTGAACAAAGAGATCTTGGAGTGCAGGTACATAGCTCCTTGAAAGTAGGGTCACAGGTAGATAGGATAGTGAAGGCGGCATTTGGTATGTTTTCCTTTATTAGTCAGAGTATTGAGTACAGGAGTTGGGAGGTCATGTTGTGGCTGTACAGGACATTGGTTAGGCCACTTTTGGAATATTGCATGCAATTCTGCTCTACTTCTTATGGGAAGGATGTTGTGATACTTGAAAGGGTTCAGAAAAGATTTACAAGGATGTTGCCAGCGTTGGAGAATTTGCACTCTAGGGAGAAGCTGAACAGGCTGGGGCTTTTTATCTTGGAGCTTTGGAGGCTGTGGAGTGACCTTGTAGAGGCTTATAAAATCATGAGGGGCACAGATAGGGTAAACAGACAAAAGGCTTTTCCCTGGGGTTGGGGGAGTCCACAACTTGAGGGCATAGGTTGAGGACAAAAGGGGAAAGATATAAAAGGGACCTAAGGGTCATATTTTGTCGCACAGAGGCTTGTGCATATATGGAATGAGCTGCCAGAGGTAGTGGAGGAGGCTGGTACAATTGCAGCATTTAAAAGGCATTGGATGGGTATATGAATAGGAAGCGTTTAGAGTGATATGGGTCAAGTGCTGGCAAATGGGTCTAGATTAGGTTGGGATATCTGGTCAGCATGGATGAATTGGACCAAAGGGTCTATTTCCATGCTGTACACCTTTATGACTCTAAGTACTGTTAGCCTCGAAGTTCTGAATGAGGCAAGGTACAAAAAGACGGGGTAGATGTGCAGTAAGCATCTGAGTAGGTGCAAAAAGAGAGCTAGTAAGGAGCTGAAAGATGCATCCTGCTCAGATTCATCAATTTTGCTTCTCATTATCATTCCTTCCTCACCTTCTTTAGTGGGGAGTGAGGATTCCATCCCTGACTTTTCTTTTGTTTTTCTTGTCTTCTCTGCAGATAAAGGTCTCTACCAATACTCATAACAAAGCCAGAATTATCTTAACTATACTTTCTGACACCCTGCTTCTGCAAAGACTTCATTAAATTCTCTGTTTTTCAATCTCCATTGCATCTGTTGTGATGATGCCACCTTCCACAGGACAAGTGCTCCTTTTTGCTGAACTGAGGATTCTCCCCATCACCACAGCTGACAGACCACTCAGCCAAGGCTGGCTCATATTTTGCACTTTTGTCCCCAGCCCTTCCCCTCCTTCCCAGAACAATGATAGGGCTTCCTGTAGTCCTCACTTCCCACCTCATCCTTTGCCATTTCCACTCCCTCTAGCAGGAGCCATCCCAAAACACATCCTCCCTTACCATGCAATCAAAGGCTAAAACTTGCCCTTTTACCTCCTCCCTCATTTTCCAAGGCCTCAGACATAGGTGAAGCAGTGATTTACTTGTACTTCTTGTACAGTCTACTGTTCACAAGGTGCATTGATGGTCTTTGCATTGATGAGACTAAATATGGACTAGGTGACTGTTTTGCAGAACACATCCATTCTGTCCACATGAATGAACTCTAACCTTACCAGTTGCTTGCCATTTCAATAAGCCACCTTTCTCTTGTGCATTTCCATCCTAGGCCTGTTGCAGTGCTCCAGAGAAGCCTAACATAAGCTAGACAACAACACCTCAGTTTACAGCCTTCAGGACTTAACAGAGTTCAACAACTTCAGAGCATGAACAATTCTGGACTTTGATTTCCCTCCACCACCACGTCGTGATCAAACTTCACCTGACGAGGGGGCAATGCTCCAAAAGCTTGTTATTTCAAATAAACCTGTTGGACTATAACCTGGTGTCACCTGACCTTTGACCTTGTCTATCCCAGTCTCACACAGGCAACTCCACATCATGACCATGTCTTGATGACATAGATCCTGTCTATTGAGAGTAAACCTATTTGCTGCTGTTCACAGCTATCGTGAACACATACTTTTACATCTCTATCTCTCCTTTACTACCATTAGTCCTCCTTTTATCTTTTGCTCCAGGCATCCTCACCATCAGTTCCTCTTGCTCCTCCTCTTCCATTAGCAACAGCATTAAAAAAAAATTTCTAGCCCTTTTCAGTTCCAAAGAAGAATCTTGAAATATTAACTCTGTTTCCACCGCACAGGTGCTGCCAGATCTGTTGCTTTCTCCAGCACTTTCTGGTTTTAATCCCAATGCATGAGATGGGTGTCTTTACTGGTGTACAGAGACCTGGCAGCATCATTGCAATGAAAGATGCTGGTTTGCAAAAGCAAGCCATGCATGCAAATAGGTTTCTGCTGCTCACTAGGAAAGATTTGCATGTCAGTGTTCAAACTGCAGGTAGAAAACTTGATTTTTTTATTTATCGCTGTTAAGAATCTTGTCTTTCCAATGTTGCCATCTTTTCCCAAATGACTCACCATTGCTCACCTCATTCACTGGCTACATCTTTACTGAGACAAATAAAAGATTGATAAATCAATAAGTAACTCTCTAGTAAATGCAATTGAAACAAGCTTGGAATTTTTTACATTTAAAAAGGTAAATCTGTGTTTGTCTTGCAACATCAAAGTTGATCTCTAAGCCTGCAATGGAGTCAGCGAGCTTGGGAGAATAAACTGTAAACTTCATGAACAGGATGAATTAATCACATGGTTTATGAAAAGTAAACATAGCACTGGTTGAATCATTCAAAGCATGCCACGTTGTCATAGAGATGGTTATTCAGGGTCCGGCTTCTGTTACAAAATTCTTTTGTTTAATTTATCAGCCTGTGTTTGCTATCATAAAGTGGGTAGTTCCATTTAGGAATAGACAGATAGCTGTACCTTTGTTTGGCAAAGTCCACTTCCCACCAGATTGAGAGTCACATTGATGATGATTAGCCTTGCAGTGATTGCAATTGACATTATGTGCCTGATGTGAAGGCTTCAGCCAGGTATGGCTCTGAAGAAAAGGATAGCAACTTATATAGTACATTTCCTGACTTCAGAATATTCCAAACTACTTTTATACAGAATGTAGTTTTGAAGTACAGTCGCTGTCGTACTGGAGGAGATGCAGTATACAATTTGGATGAAACAAGGCCCCACATAAAAACAATGAAGTAGGTAACCAGATAATCTGATTAGTCGAGCAGTTAGGAGTGATGCTGTTTCAGGGTCAGTAGATTTGAGATAGGAGAAGTAAAGGTGGACTTGTAGAAGTGAAAAAAAAAATTAGAGCTGGAGCTACTGTCAATTTGTATGCTTCACTGGATGTCTTCATAGCTTTTATTTATTGATATCTGACATCTTATTTACGTATCAGGATATACTGTCATCTTTAAGAAATGAGAGCTTTCAGATAGACACTCACAGGTGGACCAGAGGACCCAATGTCTCCTTTTTCACCTTTCTGTCCTGGAATTCCTGGGACTCCTGGGATTCCTGATTCTCCTTTAGGCCCAATTATACCCTAAAATATATGAAACACATATCTCAGAAAACACAATACTATAATTGTACGCTCATATATAAACCGCCTCACCTTAACGCATATGCATGTTAAGATGATTGATTGGATTTTCATCCTTGAGGATACAGCAGTCGGGAAAGATCCCAGTTTTGTGCCTTCCTTTTGGAAGTACCATCTCTGGGGATCTTAAATGATGGGGTGGGGTGGGTCAGATGCCAGCTATCCCAGAGAAAGGTCATATGCAGCCATGGGATTGGTGCTTGTTGTGAAGTTCCACCTCAGTGCTCAAGTCTTTGTCCCAGCTTTACAAAAAAAAAGCCCTGCAGCTCTCATTCACTACTCCATCCGGTCCACTTCATGAGCTCCAAACACTTCCTATTACCTATCATTGTCCCTCTACCAAGGCATGGCACCTTCCATCCACCAGACACCAGCTACAGTGCATGGTGGCTGTTGGATGTGTAAAAGAGGTTAGAGAGCAGGCCACTTTTTACTCTATTCCTTCAGTAAGTGGAGCAGGTCACCCATACCAAAGATATTTTCATAAAACTTTTGAGATGTAGGGAGCAAGTGTAGTTATCTCATTCCAAATGGTCTGAGACATTATCATCACATATCATATCATCACACATCACCCTAAATCACATATCATCATATACAGAAAACCGAAAAACACTGACCAAATACTTAACTACACCAGCAACCATCCCAACACACACAAATGAAGCTGTATCAGAACACTATTCCAACGAGCCACCTCACACTGCAGCACAGATGAACTTGTGGTTGGAGTGCCAGGCCTCTAGGAATTCTCTGGCATGTCTTTGCTCAGCCTGTCCCAGGATAGATGTGTGGTCCCAGTCGAAATGGTGGGTTTTTTTTCTGTGGGTATGGCATTTAATCAGATGGGAGAGTAGGGTCCAGTACTAAATACACACGGAAGAAAAAACCACCATTTCAACTGGGACAACACATCTATCCTGGGACAGGCTAAGCAAAGACATGCCAGAGAATTCCTAGAGGCCTGGCACTCCAACCACAACACCATAAACAAACACAAAGATCTAGATACCATCTATCAATCCCTCAAAAAACGAACAGGAAATGACATCACCACAAACTCCAGGAACCCCATCCAGGACAAACATATAAATAGAAAGCAGGAGACAACAGCTTCGCTTCACTTGGAGGTCGCCACTAATGATGTTACCTAGCCAGGTAATGAAACATCTGGATATCAAACCTACAGCTCAGCGAGCAAACCTACACCCTATATTATCATCACACTGGCATGTCTACAATGGTTAGCTGATGGTGTGTCTATGCGATAATGTTGCCAACTCCAGTTAGAGTTATTCCTTCAACTGCCCTGTTCTCACATTTATTACCTGCCTCCTAGCCTTGTTGCATGACACTTTCTTGTTCTAATTTGGAACATAAATGGACTTGTCATTATCCATTTGGATGGTCCTTGCCCATGAGTCAAACACGTTCTACATTTTCATACCTTTTATCAAAGTTTGGCTGGGAAGGCTCGTAGGCAGATTTCTTGTCCGCATGGCCCCTCAGTGACCTCTGAAGGACTACTCACTGTCAGTGACCCACCATATCGCTGATATTCAACCTGTCAGCTTTGCCAGCAGCTTCGTGGGTAGGGGCCCAGATTTACAGGCACTTAGTCTGGTTGAGGGTCTCCGTATTGGGGAGATGTGTGCTCCATAGGAAACCATTCCCTGTTTCTGATCCTGACGCTTTGTTCTGCAACCACCATTCCAATCACACACTATTCTGATAGATTTCTATCAGTGATGTCTACTGAAGGCCACAGATTGTGGTGGTGCTCCTGATGCCGGTGTTGGAGTAGCTGGCAACTCCCAGAGGTGAGACCTCTATCTCTATTGGGGGTTCAATCTGACAGGAGACCCAATGCTGCCCAGGCCAAACTTAATCATCTTGGAATAGCATCATTACCCTCCGAGAGAATCACAATGCGGGAGTCCTGCCAGTTCTCCAGCTAGTGGATGGGGCTCCCCTCACTCAAATTAAATTCTGGTCTCCTTAGGACCAACAATTAATAACTTCATATTTTTAAACTAACAACACAGGTAATAAGTGATAATTAAAAGATCAGTTTATTTCCAAAATTCATTGCAATTATTAAAGCAATTGTTGTTGGATGAGGGTAGATATTGATTATCTATTTGACTTACTTCTTTGGAAATGCTGCTGGAAAAACACAATCAAAAATCACAATAGAAAATAAAAGGTTTGCAGACTGGATAGTTAATGACAATGATAAATGGTTAAAATAACTGGATGAATATGACATGCACACTCATGTATTGGTGTTTATTTAAAGGAAACATTAACAGCTTTAATATTAAAGTATATAATCAAATTCATTGAATATTTTCTGTCAAACAGCATAATTTTTATTTTAGAAATCAAATACTGTACATTTGCTGAGTCCTACCTACCGTGGATATCTGAGGATTGGCCAATAACAGCAAAAGTTTGTGCTAATTTGCTTAAATTAAACCTAGATTTCCAATGTATAACTGCTGCTGAGCTGCAACTTTGTAAATGATTGAAATTTTAGAGTTTTATAAATTGAACCAGTTTCTTTAAGACAATTACTTAAAAAAAAAAAGGCTGTTCTAGTATTAGAGGAACATAACACAAGAAAGCATTCTGATCTGAATCGCAATAAACAATTTGATTTTTGTTGGGATGTTTGCATAGTGGATCAAATCAAAAGGAAAAGCTGAATAAAAAGATACCACATGCATCTATTTTAAAAAGACCTCAGTTTTCTAAGTAGCACTCTCACCCTGGAGTATAATGGCAGACACCTTTGGTAGTGCTGAATAGAGATCACAATAATAAAGCTGTTACTACTGCTGCTTAAAAAGCAAGTTAAAAAAGACCTGGGAGTCAATAAGATGTTTTGAATATAAGTATGTAAGTTAGCATGCCGAGCTTGAAGGTTTGTTTTCAGATGTTTCGTCACCATACTCGGTAATATTATCAGTGAGTCTCTGGTGAAAAGCTCATCGAGCTAACTTATATACTTATCATCAGCCTGAGCTACAAATCTTCTCAAAAATCATTAATATCTGTTAAAAATTTAAAAAAAATTTCAATCCTGGTTTCAGTTCAACACATAATGAGATTTTGTTATTATTTTGTATCAGCTTAGGGATTAGTAGTGCTTATTAATTGTAAATAAATTAATATAATAAATACAGACAATAAAAGATGGCAGGGCAGGTGATGTGTTGCAACTACAAAATGTGACAGTCCCTGGACAACAGTATGATCCGGGGCAAACATTGTTGGTAAGTGAATGTAGCTCAAGGAGCCTCAGCTCAGAGTTTATGAGCTATAGCCTAAGCTGCAGACATCTAATGCAACAGAGCACAGGAAAACTATCTGGACACTTTCTCCCCCCCCATTCTTTAGGGGCACATTCTTTAGGAAAGCATCTACTGATTTTGTCAGGGCTAGAGGGTCTGACTGTGAATGAGATGGCTATGGAGACCCAGGAGATGGAGGAGCCTCAGCCTTTGCAGTTGCAGAACATTTTTGAGGTTCCTGCAGTCTGCCTATATGAAAGCAATGGCTGCAAAATGGATGAGAAAACTGAAAATGGCACTATGGTACAGCAAGCCATTGAAGTGGGAGAATTAATAGGAGTGTAGTGGTAGTAGGGGCTAGTATAGTAGTCAGGGGCATGGATACAGAGATAGAGTGCAAACTATAATGTTGTCTGGCTAGTGTCAAGATTCAGGATATCTGACATGAATTCAGAGCTAGCTAAAATGAATTGGAAAAACTATTTTAAAGGGATAGGTCATTGGAGATACAATGGAAGACATTTTTGGAAATATTTCAGAACACTCAAAGATACATTCCATTGTGAAAGAAAGATTTTAAAGGGAAGACACACCGTTCATGACTAAATGAAGAAGTTAAAGTAAGCATCAAATTTAAAGAAAAGATGTATAATTCTGCAAAGATGAATGGCAGGTCACAAGACAAAGAACAGAAAGGATGGTTAAAAGATTAACAAGAAAGGGAAAGTTTGAGTAGGTAGAGAAAGCTAGTTAAAAATATAAAAACATATGAAGTGCTTCTACAGGTATTTAAAAATAACATGTAAAGTATGGGAATTAATAATGGAAAGTAGGGGAATGACAAATAAATTGAACACATATTTTGTGTCTGTCTTCACTGCAGAGGATACAAATAACATTCCAGAAATAATTGTGAACCAGTCCAAAGATGTGCAGGTCAGGTGAATTGGCCATGTTAAATTGCCCATAGAATGAGGTACATTAGTCAGAGGGAAATGGGTCAGGGTGAGTTACTTTTCGGAGGGTCGATGTGGACTGGTTGGGCTGAAGGGCCTGTTTTCACACTAGAGGGAATCTAATCTATTCTAATCAGAAGGGGAAAGAAAAACAAACAGCAGGGAAATGGTTCCAAGAAAATCATCAGAAGTAAACTCTGACAAGTTCCCTGGTCCTGATGGATTTCATCCAAGATGTGAAAGGAAGTGACTGCTGAGATGATAGGTGCATTGGTTTTAATTCCAATCTTCCACGAACTCTGAAAGGTCCCAGAGTGAAAAGTAGTTAATGTGACTCTTCTATTCAGGAAAGGATGGGGACAGAAAGAAAACACTGTTAAGCTAACATCTTTCATCGAGAAAATGCTAAAATCCATTACTGGAAAGGTTATAGCAGGGCACCTAGAAACTCTTACTCCAATCAGGCAGAGTCAACATGGCTTTGTGAAAGGGAAATCCTATTTTACTCATTTCTTTTGAGTTATTTAGAGGAAGTAACAAGCAACATGGACAAAGGGGAACTGGTGAATGCACTTAGATTTTTAGAAGCCATTTGAGAAGCTAATATCAAGGCCTACTAGAAAAAATAAGAATGCATGGCATTGGGTTAACATATTAGCATGATTGTAAGATTGGTTGGTCAATAGAATGTAGAGTGATTGCAAAATGTGTCATTTTTGGATTGTCAGATGTGATGACTGGCATACCACAGACCTGGGTAGGTGTCGCAATTATTAACAATTTATACCAGTGACTTGGAAGAAGGCAGTGAATACATGGGTAGGTAGGAAAGTAAGTATGAAGATGTCCATAAGGAGGCTACATAGGGATGTAGTGAAGTCAATTCAGTGGGCAAACCTTTGGCAAGTGGAACATGTGGGAAAACGTGCAAGTGTATTATCTAAATAGAGAGCGATTGCAGAATTCTGAGGTACAGAATGACTTGTGTGCCTGAGTACAGTATGAATCTTAAAAAGTTAGCATGTAGGTAGAAAGAGTGATTAGGAAGGCAAATGGAGTGTTGTTCTTCATTCCAAGTGGAAAAGAATATAACAGTACGGATATTTTGCTTCAGTAGCAAAGAGCATTGGTGAGGCCACACTGGGGATAGTGTGTACAGTATTGGTCTGCTTATTTAAGCAAGGATGTAAATTTAGAGGTGGTTCAGAGAAGGTACACTCACTTGCTACCTGGGGTGGGGGGATTATCTTATGAGGAAAGGTTGAACAGACTGGGCCTCTTTCCATAAGAGTTTAGAAGAAAGAAAGATGATCTTATTGAGACATAAATGATCCCAAGGGGACCTAATAGGATAGATGCAGCAAGGATATTTCTCCTTATGGGAGAGGCTAGATCGATGACACATACTTTAGTGATCAGGGGTTTTCCATTTCAGACTGGAATGAGGAGGATTTTTCTTCTCTCAGAAAATTGTGAATCCTTGGTACTAACCCCCCCACCCCCAGCTTTCACCAAGAGAGTGGTGGAAGATGGGTCATTAATTATGTTTAAAGTGGAAGTAAATAGATTCTTGACAAACAAGGGGTTAGTAGTTTTCAGTGGTACATGAGAATGTGGAGTTGGGTCACAATTAGACCAGCTATGATCATGTTAAATGGTGGAGTAAGCAAGAGTGGCAAATGGCTGACTCCAGCTCCTAATTCCAATGTTGGTATTTCCTTTCACACACTCTTATTCATATTTACTGTGAAAACACTACCTGTAGAGCCTGTTGAATTTTTCCGTCGTAGTCTATTATCTCTGTTGTTCCTGGTTCACCTTTTTGACCCTTCATACAAGTTGATAATAAATACACAGAAAGTATTAGTTAAACGGCATGAGAAATTCAGTTCAAAAGACTTTCAGTACAAACATGGACAAGGTAGCTTCTAAACTCCCGATACACCCAAGAGATAGTGTTCATCCCATGCTTCTCTCAATGCATTTTGTGGCCCCTCACCTTCCTTCATACCAGTAATACATCCAGAACACAAAATAAATCTGAAACTTTTCAAAGACTGTGGATACCAGTTAAAGTGGTAAAAAGCACTATATGTATTTATCCATGAAGTGCAGGAAAGTCAATAGATAATCATGCAGTTTCATGGCATAGGTACCAAGCACCTCACGGTGTTCGACATGCTATTGGCAGGGAGGCTGGTTTATAACTTTATTAACTCAACTATACTGTCCTTCAGGATTCGCCTCAAAAGAATATTGTTGTAGAAAGAAATATTTGAGCACATTGTCTGAAAAATAACAGCGTTAGCAGATTCAATGATAACAGCTGCAAGGATATTGGATAAATACTTCAAAGGAAAAAAAAGTACTAACCTATGAGAAAGATCAGTAGATTAGGGCTATTGGAAAAGTTTTTTCAAAGAACCAGGACAGACATAGAGTCAAAGAGATGTACAGCTCAAAAACAGATCCTTCAGTTCAATCCGTCCATGCTGACTTGATATCCTAAATTACTCTAGTCCCATTTGCCAGCACTTGACCCATAGCCCTCCAAACTCTTTCTATTCATGTTCCTATCCACATGCCTTTTAAATGCTTTAATTGTACCAGCCTCCACCACTTCGTCTGGCAGCTCATTCCATACACATACTACACATTGCGTGATAAGCCAAATGGTCTGATTCAACGCAGTAAAATTCTCTGTTTCTTGGAAACAACTAATTGCTCAAAAATTTCTTCCCTGAAACGTCAGTGACATCTTCTTTAATGTGCTTGCTTTGAAATGTAGACAATATGTGATTTACTCATGACATTTGCAACTTAAGACTAATGCTGGTCTTTGCTCAGTCACTGAATCTGAAGCATGTGTGGCCTATTCCCACAACAGAGACTTCAGCACAAAAAACTATTTTTGCAATTTAAACCAGCAACAAAGTAATGCTACACAACAGAGGAGGTCTGTTCCCTCAGGACAGTGGGGCTTTCGCTTGGAAATATATTGATATCCAGCCTCTTTTCCGCCTGGGAGTGATGGAAAGTCTTGGTGTGGGTGAGGTGGGGTGGGGAGAGAAGAGAACTGGAGAGGGGGAAGAGAACGAGTACGAGAACGAACAAGGGAGAGAACGACAGTGTGCGCGCGTGTCTGCCTTGAGGTGGGAAGGGTGGGATGTTGCCAGACAGGTTTACTTCAAAACAAAATAATTACACTTTATTTTGACGTACAGGGGACGTTATTTTACATGCTGCAGCGCTCTTTAGACAGGCAGCAGCTTCCTGCCACCAAAGAAACTCGACAAAACTATTACTGTACTGTACTTACATCCAATCCCGAGCGTCCCTTTTCACCTTTCTCGCCAGGTTCACCCTAAAATGAATTCCATGATATTGGTTAAAATCTGTCAACACTGAATTAATTCAGTGCAACCATAATTAAATACAATGTGTTTTATTATGTAATTTCTGACAATCAAATTATGTGCCAGCTTTTAACCCTCTTAGGCCCAAAATGCTAGCCTCCTTTGATTTGTAAGTGGTGCAGAAATATAAACCAGAGCGGCAAAATTATTTTGTCAGTAAATACAAGTAAGGCGCCAAATCAATTTCTTCGGCAAATTTGGTCTTTGGGAACATCTTTACTGGGTTTTCCCGTAGCAATGTTCAGATCCGTTCCTACAACAACTTTAACATAACGAAACATTCCTGGGTGTATTGCCGAGGATATGGAGCAAAAATCCGGGCAACCAAATGTGATTGAGAAGCCGTGGTCTCCAGAAAGGTGGTGTACAGTGACTAAAGGTTCACTTACTTTTGGTAAGTTGTGTTTGGAGAGGTGGAGAATACAAACTGCGACTTTGTTCTGGAGGCATTTACAGAGGCAGGATAGAGAAAGGCCTTAATAATAGAGAAGGACAGAAATTTTGAAAAGAGGAGGCAGTGCTGGCCAGGAATAATGGCGATGAAATGTCTTGCTGTAGTTTAGGAAATTGAGAAAATGTTGATTCATCTTTTGTTTTCACTTCTGATTATCAGCGACATAATTAAAGTTTCGTGTTAAAGTTTCTCATAAAAATTCTGCTCATCCCATTTGACATTGTGGTCTATCCCTGCTTTTCTCTATAATTGAACTAAATTCATTGAAAGTGGACCGATATGAAATATATAAATTAAGCATATCTACTGATAACTAATTAAATTGGATTGTATTTAATCATTATGTCACACTGATTTATTCTTCCTGATAATATAGACAGTATTTTAACTTTTTATTGTAAACATTCGAAGGATAATTAATTGTTATTGCTTTAAGGAGAAACTTTTGTACTCTCCTGCCCCCACGTGGTCTTAAGGCGTAGTCCCACTTTAGAGATCTGCTAGCCAATCAGATATCAAGCAGCTCTGTAATCCTTACAATGCCAGGTGGGAGTAATATCCATGATATGACAGTTCGCAGTAACTCAGAGCCCAGGGACATCTGAGTTTTGGTGTTTGAGGTCTGGGAGAGGGTTAAAGGGGGAGATGAACGGGGGTGGATGAGCTGGGAGTAGCCACAAAAAGTTGGATTCCCTCTTGCCTGACCTCACAATGGACAGTTAAAGCTACTGGGCATCAGGCTGACGTGGGTCCTCCTTCCCCTCCCTCCCCTCACACACACTACGCCACAGTTAAAAGAGTAGCAGGGGCAGGACAAGGTCCCTCGTGGCCATTGTGCCTAAAGTGACCCCAAGGGTGGGTGGGTCATGTGATGCCTCTTTTGCTTGTTGTAAAGTTGCTGATAGATCGTCAGCAGGTGGCTAATGGGAAGACCAGCTCCTGGATTTTAGAGCACCCCTACACTGAAACCCACTGATGGAGGATCAATCCAGCTCTATCCCAGATCTGTTCACAGAACACACTAAATTTATAATTTACCTTTAATCCCATTGACCCTTGTAATCCCGGAGCACCTGCAATGCCTTTTTCTCCCTGGATAAAAGAACGTGCAAGTACCAATCACAAACTATTCAGCAAACAAACATACCATCAAACTGACCCCTTTCGTAGTTTCTCAACAGCAGAAAGATGTTTGTATTGAATGTTCGTATCAAGGCTGAAAATATTTTTCAAGTGCTCAGAGATTTCTCAAAGACTACTTTGATTTCTGAGGGCTGATTTATAGTTTTCATGTTCATTTTTCAGTCTCATTAACTATTTTTGTGATGGAGTCATTTAGTAACAATATCTCCTACATTTGTATTGATATGGGGGGTTGCACGCACAAGAAAGCAGAATTGATCAAATTTGTGAATAGCCTGATAACCTTAGTCTATGAAACTTAGAACCACAGCACAAACTGCATTTTTTGTTCAGAAACCACAGTATTAAAACTGCAACAAAAAAGGTAGCAACAAGTGCTTTTGGAAAACAAAACTGACATAGGTAGGAAGAGGGGTGGAGAGGTTGTTCAGGAGCTCAGGGAGTTAGGCTGGAAGCTAGGACGGACAGAGTCGTCATCTCTGGGTTGTTGCCGGTGCCACGTGACAGTGAGGCAAGGAATAGGGAGAGAGTGCAGTTGAACACGTGGCTGCAAGGATGGTGTAGGAGGGAGGGCTTCAGGTATTTGGACAATTGGACTGCATTCTGGGGAAGGTGGGACCTGTACAAGCAGGACGGGTTGCACCCGAACCAGAAGGGCACCAATATCCTGGGAGGTAGGTTTGCTAACACTCTTCGGGGGGGGGGGGGGTTTAAACTAATTTGGCAGGGGGATGGGATCCGGACTTGTAGTCCAGCAAGTAGGTTAGCTGTTTTTCAGGATGTCCAAGAATGTAGCGGGGCTGTGGAGAAGGTAGCACTGACAGGGAATACTTGCGGACACAGAGATTGGCTCAAGTGTGTATACTTCAATGCAAGGAGTACCAGAAATAAGGTAGGTGAACTTAAGGTGTGGATTGGTACTTGGGATTACAATGTTGTGGCCATCACGGAAATGTGGATAGAAGAGGGACAGGAATGTTTCAATATGAATGGTTTCAAAATAACATTCTATTCTCAATTGTGCAATGAACGGTTGAAGCCTTTCAGGAGGATGCCTCCTTTACCCCAAAACTCAACTTTATTACTAGTGTTGACATGATTCTATTCTGATGAACTTAAGAGGAGAAAGAAAATATTAAAACAGTGATGTTAACAATGATATAAGGTAGTCCAAAGTATGGTGTGCATGAAGCACTCTTGAGATAGTGCAGATTCCCAAACACACTATCAAACACAGAGTAAACTGGTGGAAACGTTTCACTTTTGCAGCTTACATAACATTTTGTGTGATCAGCCACAATCACCAACAATATGCACTCGAAGATGCTAGCAGTTATCGCATTAACTATTGTAGCTTCAATGCACCATTTTGTTAAGCTAGGTGTATTGTGTTGGACAACATGTAATTATGAATCAGAATTCCTACAGCATGAAAGTAGGTCATTTTTCTCATTGAGTTCACACCAACTCTCCTAAGAGCATCCGATCCAGATCTAATCCCTTCCTGATCCCTCTAACTCTGCACTTCCCAAGGCTAAACCACCTAGCCTGCACATTCCTGGATACTATGGGCAATTTAGCACGGCCAATTGAGACAGAGAGGAAAAACAGGAAAAGTATTGGGGGGCAATCCAAAACTAGAAGTCATAAATATAGGATAGTCACAAATAAATACAGTATAAAATTCATTGAAACTTAAAGCAAGTGTGTCACAAAGACATTGTGAATAACAGAAGAAAACTGCAGCAGACTATAGTGGCACACTGAAGCACTGCAACTCGACTGCTGACTCTTTGGAAACCCAGAGCAGTAACAAACAATAACTGCATACTGAAGTGAGAGAAGTGAAGGGCTTGGAGTTGCAACATGACACCGGTGTGATGATAAGACATGAGGTTTTGAAGGACTAGCAATATCACAGGGAGACTGGAAAAAGAGTGATAGAAGGCTTATGGTCGTCAACGTTCTCAGGTATATGCTTGCATGGTTTTTGGGATATTAGTCAACCATGAACTTCTGCACCCTTCTGAGTACAACCAACCTGATGTGGAAGAGACGCACTAATATCATTGCTATCAAATTATCAACTTGTATGCATATCAGAAAATAGAATGATAAATCACAATACAAATGTCAGACAACTGAAAATAAGTCAGTTTGAGACATATGGACTAGATTACTGATCAATTCATGGTCAATAGGCAGAAAGTTTAGCCCATGGCTATCCTAACAGAACTAATAAAAATCAGGTTTATATCTGTATTTCCTAAAATTCAAATATATATTAGACTTGTAACAATATTGCTATAGCTTCCACTTCACATTGATAGAAAAATAATGTTTAATGCTGGAGTTAGGTATATATCTGATTCCAAGACATAGCAATGAAAGATCCTCTCAGAGAAACCATCTCATACCACTTGGGCTCATCAGTGTGTTGTCAAGCCACATTTTAGTAGTTCTTGGTGGAATCTAGGCCAGTGTCTTATACACTTGGATGGAATTTTTCTCAGATTAGAGAGCAGAGATGAAAAATTCTTATGCAAATGAAAACATAAATTGTTGGAGAAAGTCAGCAAGTCTGACAGCTTCTGCGAAGAAACAACAGTTAATGTTTCAAGTCCTAATACCCTTCTTCGAAACCAGGTCTCAACTAAAGAGATATGGGACTGCACAAAACTAAACGGGCTTATAAAACACAGCACAAGTCATGCTGAATGGGAAACTTGCAAGGATCATCAAGATCAATAAGAAGAAATTTTATAGTTATATAAAGGGAAAACGGGTGGTCTGGGGCAGTATTGACCCAGAAAAAGAGTGAAACATGGGAATATTGTTAATGACTATAGGAAAGTGGTGGACGTTGAACAATTACTTTCCCTCAGTTTTTACAGTAGAAAAGGAGGATAGCTTGCCCACAGTCCCAAGGAAATTAAGTAGTGGATTAGGGACAGGCACTGAAAAAAAATTAAAGACAGACATTGGTAATGAGGAAATTAATGGAATCAGAGTGACAAATCCCCAGGGCCCGATGGTTTCTATCAAAGGAAGTAGGGGAGCACATCAATGATGCTGTAACTATAATTTTTCAGAGTTCCCCAAATACAGGAGTCATCCCTTCAATTTAAGATGGGTGAAAGAGGAAAGCAGAGGAATTATAGACCAGTTGGCCTATCGTCTGAGTTGGGAAAATTGTTGGAGTCTATAATCAAAGATGAGGTAACTGAAAATCTTGAACATTTTCTGTTAATCAGGGACAACCAGCATGGATTCATTACAGGTAAGTTATGCCTGAGAAATCACATTGCTTTTGTTTTGAAGAGGTGACTAAGTTAGTCAATAGGAGAATGTCTATAGACGTTTATGTGGACTCGCAGAAAGCATTTGATGAAATCCCACATAAGAGACTGTTAACAGTGTAGAGACCCATGGAACGGAGGACAGATTATTGAAAAGGTGGGGGAATTGGTCGAGTGACAGGTAACCGAAAGCAAGAATAATGGGTAGGTACTTAATTTGGCTGGATTGACCAGTGGTGTCCCAGAAGGAGCTGTGTTAGGCCCTCAATTATTTACATAATTTATTAATGACTTGGATAATAGCATAGAAGATCCAAATTTGCTAATGACATAAAGTTAGGCTGCATTATAGACAGTGTAGCATAAAATTACAAAGGGATATTGATAAAGTAAGTGAATGGACAAAACTGTGGCAGATAGATTTCAATGTAAGCAATCCATTTTAGACTGAAAAAAGGATTGCTCATGATACTTTCTAGATGGTATGAAGTTAAATACAGTGAATGTCAAATGAGATTTGGGAGTTCGGGAACATCAATGTTTAAAATGTCACAAAAAGGTGCAAAAAATAATCAAGAAAATTAATGGAATGTTGGTGTTTATATCTAGAGGACTGGAGTACAAGGATGAAGTCGTTATGGCTGCAGTCATACACAATCCCTGATGAAGAACTTATGCTCAAAACATCAATTCTCCTGCACCTCGGATGCTGCCTGGCCGGCTGTGCTTTTCCAACACCACACTCTTGACACAGATCTCCAGCATCTGCACTTTCTCCCATACAAAATTCTGGTTTGACACACTCTGAGTAGTGAAAGCAGATCTGGGCACTGCACATTAGGAAGGAAACAGCAGTGGATGCTGGAATTTACATCTGAGATAATAACACTTTTGATTAAGCAAAATAGACCAAAATAGTCTGGTTGACTCTTAACTGCCCTCTGAAATAGCTTGACCACCCCTGAAATACTGCTTTGTGTGCTAATGACTGGATCTATCCTAATCCTGCACAGCAGGAGCAAGTTTTAGTAGGGTCCTTACAGGTTTCAAAACTCAGGAGGGCTTCAGTGAAGAGTCGGACAGAGATATGAGCAGCCTGTTGAACTACAGAGGTTGTACCATGTAAAAGTAGCTGAAAAAGAAAAAAATGTAATAGCGTAAAGGTACACACGTGTGTAACACAATATTAGATGGTTAAATTCATGCTTTGCTTACAACAAATAAATGTTATCAATCTGCACCAATTTCCTGCCTGTGGCATTCTCACCTGCTGACTGGCAAGTGACCTTTCCACTTGTGAACGGTAAGACCAGACATATTGTCAAGCATTGGGTGGCTGTGAAAGTGATGTTTGGATGATTACAGGATTACACTGTGTTCAGGGATATGGGCTTCCATGTGGCTGCCAGATGGATGCACTGGCACAGCTTAAATCTTAACTAAATTGTGCAATTGACATGCTATTGACTTCAGTACTGTTAACTTCCCACTTACTGTTGTAATTGAAGGTTCCCCATTATTTCTCAATTTTCTCCCCTATCTGTTCTTTAATTCAAACCTTTGTAGACATGTTTTAGAAAACCATGAAGTTCCCCTAATAATAAGTGCCACTCTACTGCTGACCACACAGTGGCAGCATATAGAATCAATTTCTGTTGCTGATAAAAAAAATGCTGGGTAGAAACTACAGCCAGCAGCAAAATAAAAGCAGATTTGTGTTTGCTTACTTAAAGTAACAGTGGATACCATTAACATAATCACCAAAAACATCCTCCAATTTCAATGATGTCAGTCTAGGTTACATGAAATTCTACCCTTCACATTTGGGCGCATGTTTGCTCCTGAAACAATCAGGGAAGACACATGGCTATAATTTCTTTAAATTATTTGAACCTTTAGGATATATCCTCAATTTGAAGGGGCTCAAGTGAATAATTCTATCAACAAAAAATGTTTGCACATTTTGACAATTTTGACTCAGTTGTCAATAATCAAATTATCCTTTCAGATGGTGATTTAAAATATTAACCATATGTAGAAGATCACTTATGCTGATATACTGAAATAATGTTTTAGAAATTCTGATTAGAAGGGAACAGAACAATAAATAAATTAACAGGTTAAATGATTTAAAAGTTTTAATTTTTGCAACTCAAAATGTGAAAATGAAACGTTATTATGAGTTTCATAACAAATTGACTGGTGAAACTGGTGAATTTTGGAAGTGTAAAACAGAAAACCACAATAAGAAAGCACTGAGGGTGGTAAGGGCACAGAGTGCAGGGGAATTTAACATCCACCACCAAGAGGAGCTCAGCAGAAAGCAGCATTACTGACTAAACTGGTGAAGTTCTAAAGGAAGTTGAGCGAAACAGACTCTGTAGCAGATGTTGAGGGAACCAACAAGAGGAAAAAGCACATTTGACCCCAGACTCACCACATATGCCTGCTGCAGATGTGAGGGTTCATGACAAAAGTGCAGAGTGCATGTGAGGAGCAGCAGCAGGCATACCTGAAAATGAGGTGTCAACTCAATGAGGTTACACAACAGGATTGATTACTTGAATGTCAGACAGCATAATCAACAAGTAGTAGATAGAGCTAATTGATCCCACAACCAACAGATCAGATCTAAGCTCTGCAGTTCTTTTACATCCAGTTTGAATGGTGGTGAACAATTAAACGGCTCACAGGAGGAGGCGGCTCCACAAATATCCCCATGATTGCAGAAACCAGCACAGCAGTACTAAAGATAAACTGAAGCATTCGCAACAATTTTCAGCAGAAGTGCAGATTGGATGATCCATCTTGGCCTCCTCCGATGGTTCCCACATCACAGATGCCAGGTTTCAGCTAATTCAATTAATTCCATGTGATATCAAGAAACAGTTGGAGGCATTGGATACGGCAAAGGCTATGGGCCCTGACAACATTTTGGCAATTGTACTGAAGACTTGTGCTCCAGAACTTGCTGCCCCTCTAGCCAAGCTCTTCCAGTACAGTTACAACACTAGCAAACATCTGTCAGTGTAGAAGATTGTCCAGGTATATACTGTACTCAAGGAGGACATAGCCAAACCAACCAACCAAAGCTCCATCAGTCGACTACTGATTATCAGTAAAGTGATGGAAGGTGTCATTAACAGTGCTATCAAACAGCACCTGCTCAGCAATAACCCGCTCAGTAATGCCCAGTTTGAGTTCTAGGAGAAAGTGAGGACTGCAGATGCTGGAGATCAGAGTTGAGAGTGTGGTGCTGGAAAAGCACTGAGTCAAGCAGCATCCAAGGAGCAGGAGAATCAATGTTTCAGGCAGGAACTCTTCATGAGGAATCCCGTTGAAGGGCTTATGTCCAAAACGTTGATTCTCCTGCTCCTTGGATGCTGCCTGACCTGCTGTGCTTTTCCAGCACCAAACTCTTGCCTCTGTTTGGGTTTTGCCAGGGCCAGTCAGCTCCTGGCTTAATTACAGTCTTGGTTCATACATGGACAAAAGAGTTGAATTCAAAAGGCGAGACAGACAACCCTTGACATCAAGGCCACATTTGATCAAGTGTGGCATCAAGGAGACCTAGCAAAACTGCAGGAATTGGGGGCAAACTCTCCACTGCTTGGACTCATACTTGATACAAAATGAAGATGGTCGTGGTTGTTGGAGGTCAGCCATTTCAGCTCCAGGACATCTTTGCAGGAGTTCCTCAGGGTAGTGTCCTAGACCCAACCATTTTTAGCTACTTCATTAATGAACTTCCCTCCATCATAAAGTCAGAAGTGGGGACGTTCGCCAATGATTACACAATGTTCAGCATCATTCACGATTCCTCAGTTACTGAAGCAGTCCATGATCAAATGCAACAAGATCGGGACAATATCCAGGTTTGGGCTGAAAAATGGAAAGTCACATTTATGCTACACAATGACCATTTCCAATAAGAGATAATCTAACCAGTGTCCCTTGACATACAATGGTGTTACCATCACTAAATCCCACAATCAAAGTCCTAGGAATCACCATTGACCAGAAACTGACCTGGAGTAGGTATGTCAATACAGTAGCTACAAGAGCAGGTCTAAAGTTAGGAATACTCAGCAAGTAACTTACCTACTATCTCCACAAGACCTGTTTATCATCTACAAGGCATATGTCAGGAGTGTGACGGAATACTCACGACTTGCCTAGATGTGTGCAGTCCAAAACAATTAAGAAGCTTGACATCATCCAGGCTGCTTGACTGGCACCACATCCACAAGCATTCAGTCACTCCATCACCAGCAGTGTGAACTATCTACCAGATGCACTACAGAAATTCAAAGATCCTTAGACAGCACCTTCCAAACCCATGGCCAATTTCATCTAGAAGGACAAGAGCAGCAGATCCATGGGAACACCACTACCTTCAAGTTTCCATCCGAGCCACTCATCATCGTGTCTTGGAAATAAGTGTTCCATCAGTGTCATTGGACCAAAATCCTGGAATTCTAATGGTATTGTGGGTCTACATATGGCACTTGGACTGCACGTTACTCCCATCTTCTCAAGGGCAATTAGGGACATACATTAAACATTGAGTCAGCCAGTGCCACCCACCCCCTCCAAGTGAATTAAAATATTTGGTTGCTGGCAATTTTAATGGTGACACAACCATGAAATATGTTAAAGTAGTTTTATGTATAATTAACACATATATGGAAATTTAGACAAATTTTGCCGACGTATAGATGTAGACATACAGCCAGCATATATTTACCAGGCACTAGCTGGCACACCAAATCTCCAATAGAGAGACAGGAAGCAGCTGCACATTTTTGGGCAATAGTGATTCATCTTCTACACAGGAAAAATTATTAATCCATGTCAACCTGAAACTTGAGTTGGAATCTTTAATAGCATGTGTAAAAGAGCAATCGCCTGTTTAACTTTGCCCTTGAAGTTCAGTTTGTTCTGAACACTCAAGAACTCTTCCATTTCCCAACAATAAAAAGGTTGATTTCAGAGACATTCTTAACTGATGGTGGAGCAGGAGGAGCAGAAGTCCACTTCCCATCCCTGTGTTTAAAAGCTAAGGTTTACGCTCCCCACATAATCACCTGCACTTCTAGCTGGCTTCTGTTTTCATTCTTAACCAGGCCTGATTCCCCTCATCATCCTCCTCTAATCCCCTTCCCCAGCTTCTGAACCTACAGAACAAGCCTCCATTTCTTGATGATGGCCTATTGTTAAAGCCATGGATCTGTTTGTGGTCCAGTCTGGCCTAAGTGGAGTCTCAGACCAAGAAAGCAGGATATAGCCCTTACCCCAGTTAAGAAGCCTCTTGTACAGAGACAATAGATTAGGATGGAGAAGCTGCAATACAAAAAGGGTTGATGCAGATACTTAGACTGATGGTGCAGATCTACATAATGTGCTGTAGCAAAGCACTTACCCACTGCACATTATGCCATTCCATATTTGTATAGGGAATTGAGGTTTTAGCACAATCCACCATATTGAACACTTTGCTCCTGCAAACTGAGCTGTATTGAATTAATTCGAATTGTCTATGGAAAGGGTGATGAACCAGTCTGCTCTAAATAGACATGACAACAGTTCCCAGTTTAATACATAATCAGAATGTTCACTGACTGATGTTATCAATAATCTCGTGGAGTTAGACATAGGAGAGTTGCTTTAACTAACTGCCTCGACTTTATTACTAATTGGCTGCAGGTCTTCTTGCAAGAAATAAATCCTTGATAGCTTCTCCGCAGAAACTTGCCTCCTTCTCGGAGAACAAAGGGCCTGTTGTTTAGGTCTTTTAATGTGTTAGGAGGAGGAAAATCTTTCAAGGAACACTTCCTCCTGTTTGATCTCTGCTTGCTACTGTTTCACCTCATGGAGGAGAAAGTGAGGACTGCAGATGCTGGAGATCAGAGTCAAAATGTGTGGCACTGGAAAAGCACAGCAGGTCAGGCAGCATCCAAGGAGCAGGAGAATCGACATTTCAAGCAATAAGCTCTTCATCAGGAATGTTCTTCATGTTAAGTTTATGCTCAAAAGGTCAACTCTCTTGCTCCTCAGAAGCTACCTGACTGGCTGTGCTTTTCCAGAGCCGCACTTCTTGACACTGTTTCACCTCGTGTCTCAGTGAAATTACAAGAAGCATTTCCATGAAGATAAAACTGCCTTCGGAATTCCCCAATGAATATTCCATAGCTACTGCCAGCAATTAAAAAAGTAGTTGGAACTGCATGTCATGAGCACTTAATGTAAGCAAGGTGCCTTCCAAAAATTTTTTGCATTCTATCTCAAAGGCAGATGATGATTCCTTCAAATAACATTGGCAATTTCTGCCTCCTAACTGGCATCACCCATTGTTTGTGGACAAAATCAAGAACTAAACATCAAAAGAGAGAAAACGAGCACTGGGAGTTCTGACCACAGCATCTGATTCAGACTTGTGTTTATAGTTTTTCATCTATTTCCAACAGATGCTGTCACTGCTTAAACCAATGCTGGCCCATTATAATAAAATGAGCAGACAAATTCTGTTTCTTATTCAGTTTTGGTTCCATCACTGCTCTGTTCTTATGTGTAAAGACCATAGTTGTGCTGATCAGTAACACAAGTTTCCTCCAGAGATTTATAACATGCAGGTACACAATTTTCCACAACTCATCTGGCCCTTCAGCTTCCCTGGTCTTCTTTACCATCACAGACCTAGTCTTCCCATCGTCACGGTCCACGATAACATAAGGCCGAGACAAATAGATTTTTGATAAGCCATGAAATTGGGGGTTATGGAGAAAATGCAGGAAAGTGGATGTGAGAAATGTAAGATCAGCCATGATCCTATTGAATGGCTGAGCAGGCTTGAGGGGCTGAATGGCCTACTCCTGTTCCTATTTCTCATTAGGTAAAAACAAACTGCAGATGCTGGAAACCAGAGTCTAGATTAGAGTGGTGCTGGAAAAGCAGCATCCGAGGATCAAGAAAATTGACGTTTCGGGCAAAAGCCCTTCATCAGGAATAGAGGCAGGGAATCTGCAGGGTGGAGAGATAAATGAGAGGGGGATGGGGTGGGCCGAGGCGGAAGATGAGGCGTTCTTCCTCCAGGCGTCGGGTGGTGAGGGAACGGCGGTGGCGGAGGCGCAGGCCCTGCATGTCCCTGGCAAAGTGGGAGGGGGAGTTGAAATGTTGGGCTACAGGGCGGTGGGGTTGATTGGTGCGGGTGTCCCAGAGATGTTCCCTAAAGCGCTCAGCTCGGAGTTTCCAGTCTCCCCAATTTAGAGGAGACCACATCGGGAGCAATGGATACAATAAATGATATTGGTGGATGTGCAGGTGAAACTTTGATGGATGTGGAAAGCTCCTTTAGGGCCTTAGATGGAAGTGAGGGAGGAGGTGTGGGTGCAGGTTTTGCAATTTCTGCGGTGGCAGGGGAGGGTGCCAGGAAGGGAGGATGGGTTGTTGGGGGGCGTGGACCTGACCAGGTGGAATGGTCTTTGTGGAAAGTGGAAATGGGTGGGGAGGGAAATATTTCTCATTGCCTACTGTCACAGTCCTTCAGCTTGCTTTTTTCTTTTATGATTACCATTAAACCTTGAAGGACCTGCAGCTAATATATTTGTTTCTTTCAATATGGATACTGACTACCACTTCCCCAATTACATATTTCCTAAGTCATAACTTCAAAGGAATTAGAGATGAGCAACAAACACCTCCTTTATCAAATACACCCTCACCAATGAAGGAACTAAAAATTGGCCAAATACCTCAATTTCATTCCTGCCTCTCATACGTTTTCTACTCCTATCCAAGCATAATGCTGCCAACGTGGACTGAATTTATGGCTCCACATTTGAATAAATGTGTGCTGATGGCATGATTGTCAGTGACTGTAGCAAGGTGGCTGATGGAAATTTCACTCAAATGGACTTCCAGTGGCACACTGGCTTCTGTATCACTCCCTACACTGTCAATTGATCTCGGAGCTTTTGCTCCCCCCCAAAAAAAACCTGGAATTTTATTCCAAAAGTTTATCAAGAAAACATTTTAGAGGCAGACAAATTATAGGCAGCGGTTTTATATTTATCTGAAAATTTCTGTATTGGATCTGAAAATATAAACACAGCGACATGGGCTGTCTAGAGGCAGCTTTCCTTTCTTGATGCTTTTCAAATTAAAAACACTTCATAAAATTGAGACTGTCAGACATCCCCTCCTGGAACATGCCTTTGCAAAAGGAAGATGCAGTGGTTTTTGTTGAGGTTCATCCTGAGCAACTCCATGACACAGGACTCTGTGCTCTGCGGCCTGTTTCCACAGACACACACCAAGACAAATATTGATTGTCCGTGGAGGACCATCAACTCCATGAAAGACTCGTTTTGGTCTGCCCAAAACCTTTTCTTCCAGAACAAGGAGTTGACTTCAACCAAGTGTTGCAGTCTGGCACATTCCAAAGTCCAGAACTACGTGCTGAGGGATGCACAGAAGTTTGGGGCAGCTATTACTAAGGAAAAGACCACCATCTGATGTCTTTCTGAAGTTAAATGGGGCTCCATTCAGTTATTGGACCTTCATAGTGCTTCAAATTTATGTAAATATAGGCTAGTTCAAGTATGAGGTGTCTTTGCTTTTGTTGGATAGAGTCAAATTCCAATGTTTGTATATGCTACTGTACAGAACCAAACTAAGGTTTTTTTTTAGCAAATAAAATAATGAAAAATGGAACCCAGGACTACAGTGAAATACTGTACAAGGGAAAGAAAGAGACCTTTCGACGGAACATTGGATTCAGCACTAAACAGCAAGGCAGTAGACTAGTACTAGTAGAATAAACTCTGGTAAGAGGATAAAGGAAATCAAGACAGAGTGATGAGAGCATCCAGTTAGATATAATGCGATTTAGCACTCAGTGAATGAACAGCCTGGTTCAGTCTTTAAGTTGGGTGCCTGTCCAAGCACACAAAATGTCCACACAGTTACCTTCCAATGATAGCTGCCAGCATGCATCAAAATAAAGCATCAGAGTACAGAAGTACATGAAGTGGATCGGAGACGTGGTGGTGAGGAGAAGTTGGCATGTGTTGGATGTCAATGTCTGTGCACATGCGGTGTACAGCTAATGTCCATGGACTGTGGCCCGAATCGTTTGTCCTGTGTTTCCACAATGATGATCGGGAGGAGTAAAATGGTGAGCTGGGAATCACCCAGATAACGTTCATGCTGGGAATTCATAGTTCAAGTCTCTATCCATTTCATGGTATGATGTGAGTCTGCATGTTAAAGAGATGATATCCCGTGTTAATGAGTGTAATAGTAAGCATTAATCCCTGTCATTAGGCCTCTGATCTCTCCTAACGAGAACTGCGTATTGACACTGTTAGAAAATGGACCCAGTTGCTCCTGATGTTGAGAAAGGCTTTGTTTGACTGCTCATGCAAGTTTTCCAGATTTCTTGCCAAAGCCCATGTTGTTCAGAACCTGAGAAGGTTCTGTCCTGACAAAATGAATTCTATCACACTCTCCTAATACACATGCCACCCAAAAATGTTTTCACAGCTGCTGATTTGTTCTAGCCAATCATAATTTTTCAGTGAAATTAACCTACCATTCTTAGCTGATCTAGCCTACTTGTGACTGTATTATAGCTGACTCAAAGTAATCCAAATGATTATAAAAACAGAATAGAAGGGGAAATAGTCAATAATCCAAACATTAAATTAGTATAAGCACCAAAAGATATTTTCCCTCATAAAAAGCATAGCTCTTGGTATTTCCAGTGGACCAAGGAAAACAACAAATTGTGGAAAAAACTACAAGCAGTTACTTGTCTACATTGAAATCAAGAAAAACACCATCTCAGAAACATTTTGCAGCTAGAAACAGAGGTGACCTATTTCAGAAATGGTCAAAAGTAGGTGAAAGCATGAAATATCTTTTGTTTATTAGTTATGGTATGATATTCTTGAGCTCCAAATTAAGGAATCTCAGACAGCTTAGCTTAATGTATCTAGGGCATTGAGGTGCACATCAGTTTCAATAAATTCAGAACCACTTAAAATATTATTGTGGATTTTGTGGTCAGCGATAAAGATTTTGCATGGCAGCTGTCGGCCATGCAAATGCTAACAGACTTTGAGAGCTCTTGAATGTAGACATGGATTAATCCGGTGTCTGATCAGAGGTGGTGCCTTCTACAGAAAATCATTGGTGGTCATGAGTAGGCCAAGTAACTGCAGGGCCCTCAACCAAATCTCAAAGGCAGAGGGGCAGAAATCTGGTGCAATATGGGTAGTATTAGGATGATTGTCCCTTCTGTACATTACCCTGGTATTTAATTTTATGGACTGCAATGTCAGATGCTGTGTATAGTGGCCAACCAATCTGATATCGCGTTTTGCACCACTGTCAAGTTGAATTCTCACAGAGTCTGAACCAAAGCAGGAAATGTTTAAGATTTCACATACAAGCACAAAAGTGAAATAAAAATTGCAAAAGACACTGACATTAAGAGAGGGATAAGAAAGACAGACTGAAAATATTAAAAATGTAAATTTATTTTAACTTCTGTCTATGGAAATTGCTATTGGCTCATTTACATCTTTTAAACCTATTTTCTTTTTGTTTTCTATACCCTGACTCAACATTGAACTCAATATTCTAACGATTGTTATTCCAATTCCAGACTCTACCCTGCATGTTTATGATCCTTCAATTTGACTGGATTGGAAAGTATACAATTGCCTCGTTTGCTTACAGAAGGTATCAGTCCTCCGAAGGAAGGCTGCAACATTTGGGAGGTTCATACAGCAAGCTCCAGTGCAAAATGCCACAGAGGATCGGAGAAAAAGTGTAATGAATGTTTTGGTGCCATTAGTTCATTTCTGAAAGCAAAATCTAGCCATGGCGTTGCAAGGGATACTGTTTACACGATAACTTAGGAGCTGTTGTAAAAGTGGCTTCAGGATTGAGGAGGTAACGTGGGTTTGGACTAGATATTTTCTTGGGATCAACATTGTTCGTCACTTACATAATATATTGACCTTGGAGTCTGTGTCATCTGGATTCTATAAGCTCACACTTGCCACTATATGGACTCAAAACCTTTTACTCCAGTCAGTTATAAATGAAGAAAATGTGAAAATATATAAAAATATGAAGAACCATAAATGTGCAATTCTTATTATTTTATATAGCTCTACTTCATTTTCCAAGACATCACTGACTGGTACTGATTTTATTTTGGCAGGATACATGCATTAGTACCGTGGACTATAATTTCTCTGCCTTCTTTAACTGGCAAGAATGCAGAACTTCTCCAGATTCCTTATCATTTTACATGAAAACTGCACTCATTTGTCTGAAAGGACATCTGTAGACAAAGTTGAACCCCCTGACAGGATTGATAATTAATTTGCTGATCTACTAATTAAATATATGATCTTAAATTTATCACCACTTACAACTTGCTTGACAGTCAAAAGAAATAATCTTACCCTATGCAAAAACCTTTTATTAAATATTCTCTTAGCCTTCTGCATTTCAGTGGAAAAAGCCATAGTACAGTAGCCCCCATTTCTCCTGACTACAGCTTCCCATCTCTTGCACTTCCCTGATGAATCTGTGCCACATGTAACATTATCAATCTTTCATTTGGGATTGAACAAATACTTTGTACAAATTTATTATTACTTCTCCATTCTTGTGGTTTATCCTACAATTTATGAACCCTAAATGTTATTCTGGATGTTCCTACCTGCACGATCAGAAAATAATGGATTTGATCTTTCCAGCCCCTGAATGACAAAATCAATGGTAAGAAAGTGGGCGGCACGGTGGCACAGTGGTTAGCACTGTTGCCTCACAGCGCCTGAGACCCGGGTTCAATTCCCGCCTCAGGCGACTGACTGTGTGGAGTTTACACGTTCTCCCCGTGTCTGCGTGGGTTTCCTCCGGGTGCTCCGGTTTCCTCCCACAGTCCAAAAGATGTGCAGGGTCAGGTGAATTGGCCATGCTAAATTGTCCGTAGTGTTAGGTAAGGGGTAAATGTAGGGGTATGGGTGGGTTGCGCTTCGGCGGGTCGGTGTGGACTTGTTGGGCCGAAGGGCCTGTTTCTACACTGTAATCTAATCTAAAAAAAAATCTAAAGGAGAGAGAGTTGAGAGAGGTGGCCAGCAAGGAGCTTCCGGATGACGAGAGCTAAATGCCCCAGTTTTGAGTCGAGTGTTGAATAGGGAAAGGAGATTCTCATTAGGGAGTGGTGAGAGTCCAATTATTCATTCAACCATATCCTTCAGTGTCTTTTCATTTTGTATACACTCCACTCCTCGTCTTTCATCCCAGAATATATTAGCTCACATTTATCCAGATGATATTGTTTTGCCAATTATTTGGCCATTACTTTCTCCAACCTATGTCTTCCTGAAAAATATGTCACATCTTGATTATCAGCATAAGAAATTGTGCCCCTATGCCCAAGTTGAAATCAACTGGGGGCAGCAGTGACAGTGGTAATATATCACTGGATGAGTAATCTAGAATTCAAGGCTAATGTTCTGGCCCCAGGGTTCAAATATCACCATGACAGATGATGAAATTGGAATTAAATGGGGGAAGAAAATCTCTGAGACAAGAAAAAAAGCTTGTCTAACAGTGACCATTAGACTGTGAGTTGTTTTAAAAACCCATCTGGTTTAGGGAAGGAAATCTGCCTTTCTTACTTGGTTTGTCTTACACGCAAGTTCATTGCAATGTGATTTACTCTTAACTGCCCTCTGGGCGATTAGGAATGGGCAATAAATGCTGGCCGAGTCAGTAATGCCCACATCCCATGAACAAACAAAGAAAAATGACAAAGCCTACAATGAACTCCACTCCATGTGTTCTTCCCCATCTACTTACACAAACTGTTTCCTGTTTTTCTAAGAATTCTCTTATGACTTCATTCTTGTTGATAGAGAATATAAACATTCTATTCTCAAGTTTGAAACTTATTGGAAGCAGTTGCAGAAGTAAATTTGGAATTGGAAATATCAAAACTTACCCTCTCATAACACTAATCAAATTTCTATCAGAGATAGGGAATTATCACGGTTCACATCAGCTCTAGCCTTCCCAGCTTGCCTCAATCCCCTGCAGTTTACCTACTACCACAACAGAAGGCATTTACCTTGTGTAGAAGACTAGTGTTGGACTGGGGTGGACAAAGTTAAAAATCAACAGACCATTGTTTGCAGCAAACTGCCCTGCCTTCAAGATAACATCGAGCACAACACTGTACAAACCTGTCATGTCAACCACTGCAAGATGTGTCAATATCAACATGGATACCACCATTATACGTGGGGACACCTCCCACCATTGTACGTGGCAGGTACTCAAGTGACTTGGCCAACATAGTCTATTACATATGCTGCAGGCAAGGATGCTCAGAGGCGAGACCAAGCAGATGCTACAACAACGGATGAATGGACATCACACAACAATCAACAGGTAGGACTGTTCCCTCCCAGTCAGGAACACTTCAGTGGTCAGTGACATTTGGCCTCGGATCTTTGGGTGACCGTCCTACAAGGCTGACCTCAGGACATGCAACAATACAAAGTGGCCGAACAGAGGCTGATAGCTAAGTTCTGTACCCATGAGGATGGCCTCAGCTGGGATCTTGGGTTCATGTTACATTACGGGTGACCCACTACACTATACACTCTCTCAACACACGCGCACAGACACTCTCTCTCTCTCTCTCTCATAGACACACACATACACCGCCCACCCCCCTACACATCCTCTCACAGGCTTATACTCCAGCACGCCCACACACACAATTTACCAAGCTTTCACACATGCAAACACACACTCCCGTGCATTCACTCTTACATGTGCACACATATACACACTCTCTCTTGCTCATTCATGCACACACACAGATCTATAGGGTGAATTTGTATTTGCAGATAGATTGTATTTTGCTCAAAAAATGTGCAATCTGCAAGCAGTCATTGCATGTAATATTTTGTAAATTCCATTTTGGAAATAAATCCAGTCTGACTCAAGTTTGGGATACAGACAGACTCTGACCTCACACTTTTAATTCATTGTCTGAGCTTTTGTTATAAAAGCTTAAATTATCTTGAGAAAGTGACTTAAAATAATTTATATATTAATGAACTGGAATTTATATATTAATGAACTGAAACTTGCAACCCATTCTAAAAGATGAAAGAGTTAACAATCCAGGTTTGTTCAATATATCACTGAATGACACTGTAATCTTCTGCTATAAATTCTGTGTCTTATGATCTTATACTCTACAACCACCTGATGAAGGAGCAGTGCTCTGAAAGTTAGTGCTTCCACATAAACCTGTTGGACTATAACCAGTGTTGTGTGATTCTTGACATTTCTCTAGCCCTATACTCATCAATGGAACATGTGGATAATAATGGTACCTATGTCAGGTTTCTACTTATTGACTGCAGCTCTGCCTTCAACACCATAGGGGCAGCAGGGTGGCTCAGTGGTTAGCACTGCTGCCTCACAATGCCAGGGACCAGGGTTCGATTCCAGTCTCGGGTGACTGTCTGTGTGGATTTTGTACATTCTCCCCATTTCTGTGTGGGTTTCCTCCCACAATCCAAAGATGTGCAGGTTAGGTGAATTGGCCATGCAAAATTGCCCATAGTGTTCAGGGATGTGAAAGTTAGGTGCTTAGTCGGGAATATAGGAAATAGGGTAGGGGAATGTGTCTGGGTGGGTTACTCTTCAGAGGGTCGGTGTTGGCTTTTTAGGCCTAACGGCCTTTTCCACATTATAGGGATTCCATATATCATAATTCCAACCAAACTAATCTCCAAACTCCGAGACCTAGGTGTCTGCTCAGTCTTCTGCAACTGGATCCTCAACTTCCTGACCTACAGCCCGCAACCAGTAAAGACAGACATTAGCAGCTCCTCTATGATAATCCTTAACACTGGTACCCTGGAAAGATGCATATTCAGGCCCCTACTGAACACTCATGACTGTGTGGCCAAATTTCATTTGAACTCCATCTACAAGTCCACTGACAACACCAATGTTGGCCAGATATAAAACAATGACGAGACTGAATACAGGAAGGAGATAGAATGCCAGGTGATGTGATGCAAAGATAACAATCTCTCCCTCAACGTCAGCAAAAGTAAAGAACTGGTCATCGGCTTCAGGAAGCAAGGAGAAGTATATACCCCGAACTACATCAATGGAGCAGAGGTGGAGATGGCAGAGAGCTTCAAGTTCCTGACCATGACAATCACCAACAATCTGTCCTGGACTACCCAATTAGATACAATGGTCAAGGCGGCACAATAACGCCTCTTCTTCCTCCGGTGGCTAAGGAAATGTAGCAGGACCCTCACCAACTTTTATAGACGTACATTAAAAAAAGTATTCTATCTTGATGCATGATTTGGTACAGCAACTGCTCTGCCCAGTACAGAAAGTTGTGAACATAGCCCCGACCATCACACAAGCCAACTTCCCATCCATCGACTTCATCTACATTTCTCATTGCTGCGAAGGCGGCCAACATCATCAAAGTTATAATCACTTCCATCAGGCAGAAGATACAAAAACTTAAACACACCAACAACAGGTTCAAGAATAGCTTCTTCCTTGCCCTAATCAGACTGTTGGCTGAACATCTCAAATTTCAAATCCAGTGCTGATCTTGCTTTTGTATTAAAAAACATTTTTTGGGTTTTTAGAAGTCATCATCTGGGACCAAATAATGTGCAGGATAATCAGTTTATTTAAAATGCACTTGTTTGGCCACACAGTAATTATTTTTATTATTAGCAGTCAAGTCAGTAGCTGCTTAATGAGACCATACTTCAGTGTCATCAGCTGATAGCACCTGACACTGAAATGGTCATGGCTTCATCTTTTGTGCAGTGTAACTTTGCATGTATTGCTCTGTTCAATCACCTTATAATCTGTATGTTCTTCTATGTTATGATCTGCCTGTACCGCAGGCAAAACAAAACGTTTTCATTGTACTTTGGTACATGTGACAATAATAAATCAAAATCATATTTTTTCTGTCGTTGAGTAGTAACAGTCAGATGATCCAAAGGAGGAATTCTATTTTGTGATCTTTCTTAAAATTAATAAAGTTATCAACAGATAATTATTGAGAATTTGGATGGTGATGTCCACCAGTAACCATGATCAAATCTGCTTTAACCTTAATCCCCTTCCCGAATCAGCTACAATAGTTCTCACTTATTGTATGAAAATAGTGATGAGAGTGGAACCAGGTCCTGAGTAGATTCTTTCTTTCCAGCTCGGGGAACATGTTGGATGACTGCAGATCTAGGGCTGAGAGGTAGAGAGACAAATTCTGATGTTATCACCAAAACTTGGCAGATACGGAAATCAGTTCTGAAGATGACTTATACTAGTCTCAGAACATTAACTCTGTTTCTCCTACCATAGATGCTGACAGACCTGCTGAGTTTGTCTGAAAGTTTCCAGTGCTGTCCTACCTGACTATCCATCCTGTTCAGCTCATCCAAAAATATTCTGCTGCCAAAATACTGTCTTAGAAACACAGAAGATAGGAGGAGTAAGCCATTGGGCCCTTCTAGCCTACGCCACCATTCATTATGGTCATGGCTGAATATCCAAATTCTTGATGAGGTGGTGACAATCTTGGACAGGGGTGGAAAGCATCAGGAGTCACATGACACTAACTTATAGTCCAACAGGTTTATTTGAAATCATAAGCTTTCAGAGCACTTATCCGTCAGGTGAAGCAAAGGGAAGGACACAGGCACAGAATCTCTGAAAGCTTACGATTTCAAATAAATTTGTTGGATAATAACCTGGTATCATGTCTGTTCTGATTTCATCCAAATTCTTGGCAATTTCCATTTTCTTTTCTTACACCATGATGAAGCACCTTGGGACATTTTTCTAACTAAAACTGTTGTTTAAAGCAAGCAATAGGCAGTTAATATTTGCAAAGTTTGTAAAGAATATTTAAAAAATCAGTTATCTCAAGGTCCTTACATGAGATACACAGTGGTTAGCACTGCTGCCTCACAGCGCCAGAGACCCGGGTTCAATTCCGCCTCAGGCGACTGACTGTGTGGGTGCACATTCTCCCCGTGTCTGCGTGGGTTTCCTCCGGGTGCTCCGGTTTCCTCCCACAGTCCAAAGATGTGCAGGTCAGGTGAATTGGCCATGCTAAATTGTCCGTAGTGTTAGGTAAGGGGTAAATGTAGAGGTATGGGTGGTTTACGCTTCGGCGGGGCGGTGTGGACTTGTTGGGCCGAAGGGCCTGTTTCCACACTGTAAAGTAATCTAATCTAATCTGTACAATTTGGAGAAAAATTGCAATATCACTACATGTTCTTTGCAAGAAATCTCAAATGTTGGCAGGGAATGATAACTACCCACAACACAAACAAGGCTGTGTTCAATTTAGCCGTGACTGTGACCAGTCAACAAGTCCTTCTGGAACAGACTGGTTTATTCAGTTAAGAAACTTATGTTGATAATTATATTATGAAGTTTCTGCAGGATGCCTCTTCAAAATATGATTCAGATGTGTGGAATTACTGAAACAAGTTCAGGAAAACAAGTACAGCAATGGCACGCAAGACTTACAATTGTGTGACTGAAATTGGGCCTGATCTTAACTCTAGCCACCCAGTAGAACAGCTGGTTAACATAGTGATGATGTGCTTATCTATGTTCCTGCTCGTTGCCAGCCTAATCTCTCAGTTTCTTTGATCTTGGGCAGTGGGGTGGAGGTGTAAGTAGAACCTCAAAGCTATTTTAAATAAAAGTTGTAGATGTCTCACCCAGTTCCTCACCTACCAATGATGTCAGTGAAATCAATGTCTCGGAATCACTAAAGTTCTATACAAAATGGGCACTTAGCTGTAGGTTCATGAATCATGTTTTGTTTGCAGTCTGATTTCCCAATGATGATTCCTGTTTCCAGATTACTTCTTTCAGTCTATTTTTGGCATTATTGCACTCAATAAGCTTTAATTACTTATCATGGAGATTATCATTGCTTGGTTATTTTGGATGAAGGAACATTTGAAGGATGAAGTGCAGCATCAATAGAATCAGTATCTGGCTGCAGCTGCCTATTATTACAGACAGAGTTATTTCTGAGATCTATTTGAAGTGCTAAGCCTTAGGCGATCATGATCTGCCTTTGCAGGCATCTGTATCTCTTGTAAGAGGACCTGCTGCCTGTTGGAGCAGGGTTTCAGAGTAGGCAGGTTTCTCTACTTCTTTGACACTGGTTTGATCAGTTTGTTACAGGAGGCATCAGCCACATCTTCCAGTCTATGACACAGACCAATGTTAAGCAGGTCACCAAGGCTATGTGACTAAGTTTCAGCAGCTGAATTGATGTCAACAAGCAACATAACACTGTGGCTTTCACAGCAGTGACTGGCTTCCTTTGCATTTCAGACAATATTGACTACACAAATGTTGCAATTGCACCAAATGATGTCAAACAGCAGCAGTCACTGGAAAACTATACAGTCCATTAATGCCCAGCTAGCAGCTGATCACAGAAACAATGAATCAAGTTTTTTTCCAGATGTGGTCTTACTAGCACCTCATATAATTAAGGCATAAGCTTTAAGCTTTTGTATTGTGAACATAAGAACTAGGAGTAGGAGTAGGCTGTCCCGCCCTTCAAGCATGCTCCACCATTCAATAAGATCATGGCTGGTCTTCTCACAGACCCACCTACCTGCGGCTTTCACCCTATCCCTTAATTCCTTTATTGTTCAAAACAATATCTACCTTAGCTTTAAAAAAGTTTACTGAAGTAGTGTCAATTACTTCACTGGGCAAGGAATTCCATAGATTCACAACCCTCTGGGTGAAGGAGTTCCTGCTCAATTCAGTCTTAAATCTGCTTCCTCTAATCTTGAAGCTATGACCTCTTGTCCTAGTTTCACCTGTCAATGGAAACATCCTCTCTACTTCTATCTTATCTATTCCCTTCATAATTTTATAAGATCGCCCCTCATTCTTCAGAATTCCAATAAATATAAACTCAATCTACTCAGTTGCTCCTCATAAGCCAACCCCCTCAACTCTGGAATCAACCTAGTGAACCTCCTCTGCACCCCCTCCAGTGCCAGTACATCCTTTCTTAAGTAAGGAGACCAAAACTGCATACAGTACTCCAGGTGTGGTCTCACCAACACCTTGTACAGATGCAACATAACCTCCCTGCTTTTAAACTCAATCCCTTTAGCAATGATGGACAAAATTCCACTTGCCATCCTAATTACCCGTTGTACCTGCATACCAACTTTGTGATTCATGCACAAGGACACCCAGGTCCCTCTGCATAGCAGCAAGCTGTAACTTTTTACCATTCAAGTAATAATTCTTTTTACTATTATTCCTACCAAATGTATGACTTCACATTTTTACATTGTATTCCATCTCCCAGACCTTTGCTCACTCACTCAATGCATTTATGTTCCTCTGCAAACTTTGTTCTGCCACTCATCTGAGTGTCATCTGCAAACTTTGACACACTACACGTGGTGCCCAACTCCAAATCATCTTTACAAATTGTAAATAATTACAGTCCCAACACTGATCCTTGAGGTACACCACTAGTCATTGATTGCCAACCAGAATAGCACTCATTTATCCCCACTCTGTGTTTCCTGTTAGTTAACCAATCCTCTATCCATGCTAATACTTCACCCCCTGACAACATCATCGTTATCTTATGCAGCAGCCTCTTGTGCAGCACCTTGTCAAAGGCCTTTTGGAAATCTAGGTAGACCACATGCACTGGGTCCCCATTGTCTACCTTGCTCATAATGTCTTCATAGAATTCCAAAAGATTTGTCAAGCATGACCTGCCCTTCGTAAACCTATTCTGTGTCTGCCTGACAGGACAATTTCTATCGAGATACCTTCTATCTCTTCCTTGATAATAGACTCAAGCATCTTCCCCACTACAGAGGTTAAGCTAACTGGTCTATAATTCTCCATCTTTGGTCTACCTCCTTTTTTAAACAGCAGCATCATATTTGCTATTTTCCAATCTGCTGGGACTGCCCCAGAGTCCAGCGAGTTTTTGAAAATTACTGCTTGTGCACCTGCTATTCTCCCATCTCTTTTAGCACCCTAGGATGTATTCCATCAGTGCTAGGAGACTTGACAATCCTTAGCTCCATTAGATTGCCCAACACTACCTCTTCCGTAATAATGATTGTTTCCAGGTCCTCACCTACCTTCGTCTCTTTGTCAATCACTGGCACGCTATTAGTGTTCTCCACTGTGAAGACAGATACAAAATACCTATTCAATGCCTCAGCCATTTCATCATATCCCATAACTAAATTCCCCTTCTTATCCTCTAAAGGGCCAATGTTTATTTTAGCCACTCTTTCATTTTATATATTTATGGAAACCTTTGCTATCTGTCTTTATATTCTGTGAATAATTTTTTCTCGTGTTCTATCTTACTTTTCTTTATAGCTTTTTGTGACTCTTTTGACCTTTAAACCTTTCCCAATCTTCTAGTTTCCTGCTGTTCATGACCACTTCGTATGCCTTCTCTTTCAATTTGATAGCCTCCCTTATTTCCTTAGACACCCATGGCAGATTACCCCTTTTCTTACAGTCCTTCCGTTTCACCGGATTATACTTTTGCTGAGTAATTTGAAAAATTGCTTTGAAAGTCCTCCAATGTTTGTCAACTGTCCCACCATAAAATCTTTGTTTCCAGTCTACTTTAGCCAAGTCCTCCATCATTCTATTGTAGTCCCCCTTGTTCAAGCACAGGATCTTGGTATTGGATTTTATCTTCACATTCTCCATCTACATTCAACCATACTGTGATCACTGCTTCCAAAAGGATCCCTAACTGCTCGTATTCAAATCTGCTCATGATAAATGGTAACTTTTTGATAATAATGAAAGCTTTCCTTATTATTTACTGCACTGTATACTAACCTTTTGTAATTTATACATTAGGTCACTCTGATCCTTCTACATCTCAAAGCTCTGCAATCTCTCATGTTTTAGAGTATATGCTTTATTTTTATTTTTCCTGCCAAAATTGACAACTTCTCATTTGCCCACACTATACCCATTCGACAGACCTTTAACCCAACAGTTACCCCCTACATTTCTATGTATTCTCTTTATGTAGCCTTTATAAGTTACTTTTCTAACTAGCTGTGTCATCAGTAAAATGTAGTAATCATAAATCCCTTCATCCAAGTCATTCATGTAAAATTGTAAGAAATTGAGGCCTATCACTGATCCCAGTGTCACACCACAAGTTGCATCCTGTTTCCTGTTAGCTAGTCCATCATCTAGCCACGGCAATATGTTCCCTTCTGTAACATTCACTTTTATTTTCCACAATAACCTTTGATGTGGCATCTTTTCAAATATCCTCTGAAAATTAGAAGTGTTATATCCACTGGTTCCCGTTATCCACAACAAGTTGGTTAAACATAGTTGCAAACACCTTGTCTTTAAAAACAAATGAGGAGAAAGTGATCTCCATCATCTGCAGTCCTCAGAGTCGAAGGGTGTGGTGCTGGAAAAGTGTGGCCGGTCAGGCAGCATCTGAGGAGGAGTATTGACGTTTCAGGCATAAGCCTATGCCCGAAACATTGACTCCCTTGCTCCTCGGATGCAGCCTGACCAGCTGACTTTTCCAGCACTACTCATTTCAACTTTAAAAATAAATGTGAAGGACGCTGGAAGAAATGAAAGAATTTTGGACAATTTCTGGATTGAAGGTGGCTTACCACATGACATCTTGGGACTGAAATATCCACACATTAGAGTGTGGTGGTTCACCTACTGTTTTCAAATGTCAGATGAGACGGCAAGCCAAACTTTTACAAGATATGAAAGGTGGATTTTATTTGGATTTATTTTAATTACTTTACAAACCTAGTTTGGAAGAGATGGAGTTCAATTGCTGAAGGCTAATAAGGTAAGAGCCCATGGTGTTACAAGGTAATATATTCGTATGGAAAGACAATTGGCTAACTAATAGGAGGAGAGTTAGGATAAAGGAGACATTTTCAAGATGGCAACCTGTAACTAATGGAACAGAGAACAATGCTGGGGCCATGACTTGGATGAGGAAAGTGAAATTACAAAAGCCAAATTTACATGACAAAAATAGGAAGACAGATAGTCAGGATGAAAAGTCTGCGGAGAGTTATAAACAGATTAGGCAAGTGGGCAAAAACTTGGCAGATGGAAATATAATGTGGAAAATTGTGAGGTTACGCACTTTTGGCAGCAAGTTTGGAGAAGCTGAATGTTATTTAAATGGGGAAAGACCATAGAAAGCAATAGTACTGAGGGATTTGGAACTCCGTGTGCACATATCACCGAAAGCTAGCATCGAAGTTCAGGTAATAAGGAAGGCAAATGGAACATTGGCCTTTATTTCAAAAAGAATGGAGTATAAAAATAGGGAGGCCTTGCTAAAATTACACAAGGCAATAGTCAGAACACAACTGGAATACTGTGAAGAGACTTGGTCCTCTTTTCTTACCAAAGATATATTGTCACTGGAGGCAGTCCAAGGGAGTTTCGCTCGGCTTGTCCCAGGGATGGAGGTACTGTTTTAGATTAAGAGGTTGGTTAGGTTGGACCTGTAGTCATTGGAGTTCAGAAAAATGATAGGCAACCTTATTGAAGCATAGAAGATTCTTAGCCAACATCAGAAAAAGATTATTTCTCCTTGTGGGAGAGTTCAGGACCAGAGGGCATAATCTCAGAATAAAGTTTCACCCTTTTAAAAGGGAGATGGTGAATTTCTTCTCTCAGAAGGGGGTGAATTTGTTGTATTTTTTAGGGAGGGTGTAAAGTGTCTGCCAATGTTTGATCACCTGCTTTGTTTTACTGTCAATGCTAATATCCTGCTTTAGTTATGCCAAAGTAAGCTGAATAAAAACTGGAGAGTATGGAAATTAATTACGCAAAATTTATTTTATAGCTTACACATGCTACGTTACTGAACAGGTAATAAGTCTCCTTACAGTTGCACCTGGAGGTCCTTGGGCACCTTCTTTTCCTGGGTCTCCTCGGGATCCTATTGGACCTACAGGACCAGCAAGACCTGATGGTCCAGGATTGCCTTGACTACCCTGTGCATTGAAGCATAAAACAGAGTAAATGTTGAACAAGTCATACATTTTGGCAGGAGAATAAGATCAAGGAATACAAACTACATGATACGTTCCCAGGTATCTGTTCCAGTAAATACACATATCTCTGAACATAGCAGGATAAAATGAGAAGGCTGTTTTAAAAATGCTTTTAGGATCCTTAACTTATTGACAGATATAAAATACAAAAGCAAGGAAGTTATACTAGACCATTACAAAACAATGGTTAGGTTTCAGGTTGTGTTCAATTTCGTACATTACACGTCAGGAAGAACATTAAAGCCTTGGAGAAGATACATGAGAGACTTACTAGAATGATATTGAGGAGGAGGACCATGAAGAGAAACTAGGGTTCTTCACTTTAAAGCAGCAACAGTCAAGATGATATCTGATAAATGCATTCAGAATCATGAACGGTTTTGAGAGAGTCAATAAGCAGAAACTGATTTGAGTAATAGAAAGATTTACATTCAATGGCATTACTATGGCTGAGCAATCCTCCTCCTGACCATCCTGGCAGTCATCATTGATCAGAAGCTTAACCTGTAGCCATATAAATATTGTCAACACAAAATAAGTAACTCACCTCCTGACTCCCCAAACCCTATCTCTATCTATAAGGCACAGGTGAGGTAAGTTCTTCAGTGCAGTCCTAACAACACTCCTAAAAGCTCATCAAAGAGTCATAGAGATATACAACATGGAAACAGACCCTTCGGTCCAACTTGTCCACAGTGACCAGATATTTCAACCTAATCTAATCCCAATTGCCTGCACCTAGCCCATATCCCTTGACGTGGTTGCTGGCTGATCCCATTGTGAACGGCAGTGATCACATCTGCAATAAGTGTTAGCTGCTGGAAGAACTCCAGATCAGAGCTGATGATCTGGAATCTGAGCTTCAAACTCTGCGGCACATCCGGGAGGGGGAGAGTTACCTGGACGTTTTGTTTCAGGAGGCAGTCACACCCAGTAGATTAAGTAATTCAAATTCAGTAAGTGTTCGGGGAGAACAGAGTGTGACTATAACAGAGGCAGGTAGGGGGATTCGGAGTGCAGGAGCCTCAGCCCTTAACCTTGTCCAAAAGGTATGAGATTCTTTCTCCCTGTACGGATGAGAGAAAGGGCTGTGGACAGGATGAGCCAGCTGACCACAGCACCATGGTGCAGAAGGTTATTCAAGAGGGGGAGCAAAAAGACAAGTAGTTGTTATTAGGGATTCTATAATTAGGGAGACAGATAGTATCCTATGCAAGCCGGATTGGGAGTCCCGCATGATGTGTTGCCTGCCCGGTACCAGAGTGCAGGACATATCTGACCGATATTGGAGTGGGAGGGAGAGGATCCAGTTGTGGTCCATGTTGGGATTAACAACATAGGCAAAGCTATGGTGGGGGACATATTTGGGGAGTATCAAGCACTAGAAAGGAAATTGAAATACTGGTCCTCAAGGGTCATAATCTCCGGATTACTGCCTGAGCCACATGCCAACTGGCATAGGGATAAGAAAATTAGGGAAGTAAACACATGGCTAAGGGATTGGTGTGGGAAAGAGGCAGTCCATTTCATCGGGCACTGACATCAGTTTTGGAACCGGGTGAAAGGGGGGGTGGTGGTGATGGTGGTGGTGAGCGGTGGATGGAGGGAATCTGTACCGTTGGGATAGTCTCCACCTGAATCGATATGGAGCCAGTGTTCTACCAAAAAGTATAAATAGAGTGGTCAGTATGACTTTAAACTTCTGAGTCGTGGGGAAGGGAAAGTGAAAGCGACAGGGAGCATGGAGTTAAATGGAAAGACCAACAGGATAGCATGTGTGCAGGTGGGTTACGGTCAAGTCAGACTAGGAATGCAGCAAAAAGGAAGGATAACTTAAGATGTCTTATGATTTCCAATATCTCTAATAATGATAAGTTAGCTAGCACTAAGGCACTTTACCTGAATGCTCATAGTATCCGTAACAAAGCAGATGAATTAACGGCACAAATCATCATGAATGATTATGATGTGGTAGGCATCACAGAGACATGGTTGCAGGGGGTTCAGGACTGGCAGTTAAATATCCAAGGATTGATAGCTTATCAAAAAGACAGAGAGGTGGGCAGAGGCGGGGTTGCCTCGTTATTTAAGGATGAGATTAAATCTATGGCAATGAATGACATCAGGTCAGATAATGTGGAGTCTGCGCAGGTGGAGTTGAGGAACCACAAATGCAAAAAAACCATAATGGGAGCTATGAACAGACCTCCTAATAGTGGTCAGGACCAGGGTGAAAGATGTACCAGGAAGTAGATAGAGCATGTCAGGAAGGCAAGGTCACTGTGATCATGGAGGACCTCTATATGCAGGTGAGTAATGTTGCCAGTGGGGGGGAAAATTAGACAGCCATGGCTGACAAAGAAAGTCAGAAAATGTACCAAAGGAAAAAAAAAAGATCCTATAAAGTGGTCAAGAGCACTGGGAAATCAGAAGATTGGGAAGGCTACAAAAACAAAGAGAGGATAACAAAGAGAGAAATAAGGAAGGAGAAGATCGAATATGAAGGTCGGCTAGCCAGTAATATTAGAAATGATAGTAAACTTTCTTTTAACACATAAGAAACGGGGAGCAAAAGTAGACATTGGGCCACTCCAAATTGATGCTGCAAGGCTAGTGATGGGAGATAAGGAAATAGCTGAAGTACTTTGTGTCAGTCTTCACATGAGTAATATCCCAACAATTAAGGAGAGTCAGAGGGCAGAGTTGAGAATGGTAGCCAATACAAAAGAGGAAGTGCTAGAAAAGCTAAAAGGTCTAAAAATCGATCAATCTCCTGGCCCCGATGGACTACATCCTAGAGTTCTGAGGGAGGTGGCTGGGGAAATAGCGGAGGTGTTGGTTGTGATCTTTCAAAAATCACTGGAGTCAGGGAAAGTTCCAGATGATTGGAAAACCGCTGTTGTAACCCCCTTGTTCAAGAAAGGATCAAGACAAAAAATGGAAAATTATATGCCAATTAGCCTAACCTCCGTTGTTGGCAAAATTCTAGAATCCATCGTTAAGGATGAGATTTCTAAATTCTTGGAAGTGCAGGGTCAGATTAGAACAAGTCAGCAAGGATTTAGTAAGGGAAATTTGTCCCTGACAAACCTGTTGGAATTCTTTGAAGAAGTAATAAATAGGTTGGACCAGGGAAACCCAGTAGATGTTATCTATCTAGACTTCCAAAAGCCTTGGATAAGGTGCCTCATGGGAGGTCGCTGAGTAAGGTGAGGGCCCATGGCATTTGAGGAAAGCTACTGGCATGGATTGATGATTGACAGAAGATGGAGAGTTGGGATAATAGATTCTTTTTCAGAAATGGCATCTAGTGACAAGTGGTGTCCCGGAGGGTTCAGTGTTGGCTGCAGCTGTTCACTTTTTATATTAACGATCTGGACAAAGGTATTGGGGGCATTCTGGTGAAGTTTGCCAATGATACGAAGTTAGGTGGACAGGCAGGTAATAGGGGTGGGGAGGCTGCAGAAAGATTTAGGCAGTTTAACAGAGTGGTCCAAGAAATGGCTTATGAAATTCAACGTGAGCAAACGTGAGGCCTTTGACTTTGGAAAAAGGAATACAGGCATGGACTATTTTCTAAATGGTGAGAAAATCCATAAAGCCGAAGTACAAAAGGATTTGGGAGTGCAAGTCCAGGATTCTCTAAAGGTTAATTTGCAGGTTGAGTCAGTGATTAAGAAAGCAAATGTAATGTTATCATTTATCTCAAGAGGGTTGGAATATAAAAGCAGCGATGTGCTTCTGAGACTTTATAAAACTCTAGTTAGGCCCCATTTAGAATACTGCATTTAATTTTGGGCCCCACACCTCAGGAAGGACATACTGGCACTGGAGTGTGTCCAGTGGAGATTCAAACGGATGATCATTGGAATGGGAGGCCTAACATATGAACAGCTGAGGATCCTGGGATTGTATTCATTAGAGTTGAGAAGATTGAGGGGAGATCTAATAGAGCTGAAAATGTGTTGCTGGAAAAGCGCAGCAGGTCAGGCAGCATCCAGGGAACAGGAGAATCGACGTTTCGGGCATAAGCCCTTCTTCAGGAAAGTTTGTCCAGCAGGCTAAGATAAAAGGTAGGGAGGAGGGACTTGGGGGAGGGGC
>NC_057723.1:36887603-36906039 GCF_004010195.1 Chiloscyllium plagiosum
ACCTGCTGCTCTTTTCCAGCAACACATTTTCAGCTCTGATCTCCAGCACCTGCAATCTTCTTCCTGACCTCTCCGCCCCCAACCCAGTCTGACCTATCACCCTCACCTTGACCTCTTTCCACCTATCACATTTCCGACGCCCCTTCCCCAAGTCCCTCCTCCCTACCTTTTACCTTAGCCTGCTGGACAAACTTTCCTCATTCCTGAAGAAGGGCTTATGCCCGAAACGTGGATTCTCCTGTTCCCTGGATGCTGCCTGACCTGCTGCGCTTTTCCAGCAACACATTTTCAGCTCTGATCTCCAGCATCTGATGACCTCACTTTCTCCCGGGAGATCTAATAGAAACTTACAAGATAATGCACGGCTTAGAAAGGGTTGGCACTAGTTTCCGATGGGTGGGGAAACTAGGACGCATGGGCACAGCCTTATAATTAGAGGGTGGTCAATTTAGAACGGAAATGAGGAAACATTTCTTCAGCCAGAGAGTGGTGGCCCTGTAGAATCTATTGCCATGGAGCCCAGTGCAGGCCAGGATGTTAAATGTCTTCAAGGCACAGATTGATAACTTCTTGATTGCACAAGGAATTAAGGGCCAAGGGGAGAGTGCGAATAAGTGGAGTTGAAATGCCCATCAGCCATGATTAAATGGGGAGTGGACATGATGGGCCGAATGGCCTGACTTCTACTCCTATGTCTTATTGTCTTATGGTCTTATGGTCTTATCAAAGCAGCACAATTGATCCACCACCATAAATATTCACTCCTTCCATTGTACACATTACAATAAAGGCACTGCAGTAGTTTGACAGCACCCAAAACCCACAGCCTCTACAATTTTGGAAGAACAAGGACAACAGGTGAATGAAAACACCATCTACAAGTTCCTTTTCAAGCTGAACCCTATTCTGATTGGGAAATATATCACTTGCAATGCCAAGGCACATAGGACTATGGGCCAAATGTTTAGACAATGCAGTTAGGACAGTTAAGTGCTTGCTTTTCACCAGTGCAGGGTCAAAGGGCATTTTTCTGTGCTGCAGACCTCTCTGGTTGTGATTCTTCAAATAAGGAAGTGGGCTCTTTGGCGCTGGTCTTCTAGAAATAGATGGAAGGAGAGGCTAATATGCTGGCCATTTGCTAGACCTTCCACATTCAGATCACTGGTACCACCACTTTTAAAGCCCACCACTTCAGATACTGCAAGCCAGGGACTACCATTCACATGATGGTACCCATCATCACTGAGGACATGGCCCAGATGGAAAGCTCACTTCCTCTTCCCACACTTCACTGACAGTGGGTCCTAGAGGTGCTGGTCAAAGGAGTGAACAAGAGGTGGAACGCTCTCTTTCCTGCTTACAGCCACAAGAGGCCACACCACACCAGCAAACACACAGTTAACATGGACCCAAATAGCAGTCTGGGGTCAGTGCTGTGTCCTGGGAGGAGCTCAGAAAGAGAGTCAATGAACATCTGAAATAAAAACAGAAATTGCTTGAGAAACTCAGCTGAACTGACAGCATCTGTGGAGAGAAAGCAGAAGTGTAACCAGACTTAAAATACTAACTATGCTTTCTCTCCATAAATACTGACCGACTATGAAGTTTCTCCAGCACTTTGTTCTCGATGCAGATCGCCAGCATCTGCAGCTACAACTCCTACCACACTTTGCTTTTGGGAGGTGGGATTTGTTATTGGCCTTGAGATCGTTGGCATTCTTCTCTCCAGGTCCTCTTCCCTACTTCCTCTTACTAACGGGTATTCTCAAAGAATTGTGTCCCTTCACACAAGAGTTTCCTCCAAGTCAGTTTCTTCTGAGTGAGGGTATTCCAGGCATCAAGACCTACATTGCAATTCTCAAGGGAAGCCTGCAGGGAGACTTTGAAATACTTCCTTTGCCCTACTCTCATTTGAGCACTTTCCTTGATCGAGGCAAAGACGATTTGCTTTGGTAGTTGGAACTCTGTCAACTGAAGCATGTGGCCAGCCCAGTGGAGTCAGTTTTGGATGACCGTTGTGTCAATGTTGGTGCTATTTGGTCCTTCAGTGTCACTGATGTTACTACACCTGTCCTCACAGCTGAGGCAGGGTATCTGTTTCAAACAGTATTGGTACAGGTACTTCTCCAGGGCCTTGAGCTGGCGTCCTTACGTAACTCAGATTTTGGAGCTATGTAGAAGAACTAGAAGGATGGCTGCTTTATGCACAAGGATCTTGGTATCAGGACAAATGTTTCAGTCAAAGATTCTCGTTCTTAGGCATCTGAAAGCAATGGTCAATCTCGACATCAATATCAGCCTTAAATGAAAGGCAGCTCCCCAGCTCCCACATTTGGGAGGATTTGTCCATTGATCTTAATGGAGGGATAGATCAGAACTTGCCCTGAGACATGTTCGTAAAGGACTTGAGTCTTCTTGAGGTTGAGGGGGAGACCAATTCTATGATATGTTTCTACGAAGGTGTTAAACAAGGCTTCAAAATTCTCTTCTGAGAGAGTGGAGATTACATTGCCTTCTGTATACTGAATTTGCACAAGCAATGTCACTGATGCTTTCTTCTTGGATTTCAACTGGTTGAGATTATAAGTCACTACTGTAGCCCAAACACCAGACTGCAAGGACCTGAATGCCTGGACGTGGGAGAACACACTACCAGCCTTTAGAGGGCAACTAGAAATGGACATAAATCCTGGCCCAGCCAGTGTCTCCCACACTCAGGAATAAATTTTAAAAATGCCTGCACATTGATAGACTTCTTTCTGTGCTGTATCATTATTAGCAGAGATAGGATGCAGCTTTGACTGAGGTACAAACTAATGGACTGGCCACCAATAGTCCTTACAGTTGCCAAAATTGATTTTTACCCCGAGTAATTTCAGAAATTAATTGGTATGACCCATCTTAAAGTATTAAGTGTAATAATTATTAATTTCTTTATATTCTAATAGATATGATTTAGTGTAAATAAAATGAACTTCTACTCAAATAATTTCACTTAAACAACACGGGATAAATTTGAGTAAGTTGCACTCCTCTGTCTGAAACCAGCCATTAAACATTCGTCTAAAAAACTTCAATTATCCTGAAGATAAATATCCAGAAATTGGATTGGGTCTTTAAATTAATTCATTTTATTTTGGGGATAGTAAAGTGATGAAAGGGACCATACATTGCATAAAGCACATTATATAGCATTATCTCTATTAAATGCCATCATAAAGGCACCAGGTTATTCTGATATTTGTCTAGATGTCTTGTTTTCTCTTCCTTTTTTGCTGAGAACATGTCCTAGCCTTCTTCCCTCCAGCCTTGATAAATGTTGTTGAATGGCTTCAGATAGGTTCTGAATCTTTCCAAATATTCAGAGTTCTGTCCTCTTTTTGGATTCCCTTCCTGATTGTCTCCTTTAAACTTCAGATTCCTACAATTCTTTGCTGTCAGTTTTATAGTATTTCTTTGCATCAATCCATACCTGTGCCTGTGCACCCACACATTAACTTATTTACCCTAAAGAAAGATAAAGTGGCTACAGCCTTACCATGCCGCAGGGCTGCTATCTCAGTAGAGAGAGATGACTGGTGGTGGTTTAACCTGAGGGTCACCAAGCCTCACGCGAGATGAGATGTTAAGAAGGAGAGTCCTTCATAGTAACCTCAACCAGTGCAGGAATTGAATCCATGCTGTTGGCATCACTGTGCATCTCAAACCAGCCATCCAGTCAACTGAGCTAACTGACTCCCTTCATTAAATATTCCTAAATCATTCATTTATAAACTGCTTTTGACTATGACTTGACAATTCTAAGCGATCAGAAACTCATGGAGTTTAATTTAGATAAATGCAAGGTGCTGCATTTTGGGAAAGCAAAACTTAGCAAGATTTATACACCTCATGGTAATGTTCGCGGGAGTGTTCCTGAACAAAGGCCTTGGAGTGCAGATTCATAGCTCCTTAAAAGTAGAGTCCCAGTTCGATAGGATAGTGAAGGCAGCGTATGGTATGCTTTCCTTTATTGGTCAGAGTGAGGTCATGTTGCGGCTGTACAGGACATTGGTTAGGCCACTTTTGGAATATTTCATGCAACTCTGGTCTCCTTCCTATTGGAAGGATGTTGTGAAACTTGAAAGGGTTCAGAAAAGATTTACAAGGATTGCCAGCATTGAAGGATTTGAACTATCGTGGGAGGTTGAATAGACTGGGGCGGTTTTCCCTGGAGCACCAGAGGCTGAGGGGTGACCCTATAGAGGTTTATAAAATCATGGGGGACATGGATAGGGTAAATAGACAAAGTCTTTTCCCTGGGGTGGGTGAGTCCAGAACTAGAGGGCGTAGGTTTAGGGTGAGAGGAGAAAGATATAAAAGAGACCTAAGGGGCAGATTTTTCATGCAGAGGGTAGTGCGTGTATGGAATGGGTTGCCAAAGGAAGTGGTGGAGGTTGCAACATTTAAAAGGCATCTGGATGGATATATGAATAGGAAGGGTTTGGAGGGATATGGGCCGGGTGCTGGCAGGTGGGACTAGATTGGGTTGGGATATCTGTTCGGCATGGATAAGTTGGACCGAAGTGTCTATTTCCGTGCTGTACATCTCTCTGACTCTATGACTCTTAAATGAAAGGACACGAGTATGTTCTGTATTAACTCACACCAGGAATGCTGATGTGGTTTTAAGGACCTTGGGATATTTTACTACATTTAACATGCTAACACAAATGGAATTTGTTGTTAAATGTTGCTATTTGCAATTTTCTTAAACTTCCAGAACAATGTGAAAATTAGTGGAAAATTCATAGTAGTGCCAACAATAAACAATCTCTTTGTTAGTGCCTTGCTTAATTATTTACAGATTTGCTAGAATATTTACAAGAATGTTGCCAAGACTCAAAAACTGCAAATAAGAGGAAAGTTTGGATAAGCTGAGGACTCTTTCCTTGAAACAAAGGAGAATGAGGGCTGATAGAACTGAGGTGACTAAATAACGAGGGGTTTGGATAGGGTGGACGGGGAACAACTGTTTCTCCTGATGGAAAGGTGAAAGAGGGCACACATTTATGGTGATTGTAGAAAGATTACAGAAGGTGTGGAAAACATTTTCTCCCAGAGGGTGGCGGGTGTCTGGAATTTTCCACCCAGTTTGGTGATTGAAGTTGAAACGTTCAGCTCATTCAAAAGGAATCTGGATCTGCATCTGAAGTACTGTAGACTCCAAGCTTTCAGCCTGGGCGCTAGGAAGTGGGATTAAAATGGGTGGCTAGTCTGTTCAGCGATAACTTTTCTAAGGTTTCCTACTCCTAATAAATAAATGTCTTTATATATTGGTTCTCCCAGGCTTAGTGCTTCAAGATCCACACAGGTATGTCATATCTCTATACCTCTGCTAATGTGTCCTGAAATGACATGCAATGGTATTGCCTCAAGGAAGTTATTCACTCCTGTTACTCATCGCTACTTGACAGGGAGCTGAAACAGGGAACTGCTTAAAATGAGAATTAGTAGCAGGTTGCATGGTATCTTGTACAAGAGATAACTCACTTGCCATTTTTCCTTTTACAAGTTTAAGAAGAATGAAAAAGGAAAACCAATGAATTACAGCCCAGTTGGCTTCACATCTGCGGTGGGGAAAATTGTTGGAGTCTCTTTCACGATTAGGGCCACTGAACATCTCAAAAATTTTCAGTTTATCAGGGAGAGCCAGCGTGGATTCATGGTAGATAGGTCATGCCTTACAAACCTCACTGAACGTTTGGAGCAGTGACTAACGTAGTGAACACAGGAAGTCTAGGGATGTTGTTTATGTGGACTTCCATAATTGGTTGAGTGGCAGGCTACAAGAAGTAAGGATAATGGGTGGGTACTTAAATTGGTAGGATGTTGACCAGTGGTGTCCTGCAAGGATCTGTGTTAGGGCCTCATTTATTACATTACTTACACAAATTATTTCACCCCACTTAGATAGTGGCATAGAAAGTCCCATGCCCCAAATCTGCTGATGACAATGTGTTAAGTGGCACTGTAGACATATAAATGAAAGCATAAAATTACAAAGGGATATTGATAGACTCGATGATTGGGCAATAACTGTGGCAGATGAGAAGGTATGTATTTTGGACTGAAAATGGTAGATCAAGGTACTTTCTAGATAGTATTAAGTTAAATACAGTAAATGTCCAAAGAGACTTGGGGCTTCAGGTGCATCAATCTTTAAAACATCACAAACAGATGCAGAAAATAATCAAGGAAGTTAATGGAATTCTGGCCTTAAATCTAGAGGACTGGACCACAAGGATGTAGATGTTATGCTGCGGTTACACCAAACTCTGGATAGACCCCACTGGAGGTTTGCGAACAGATATGGGCACCACACCTTAGGAAGGATATATTGACCACACAATGTAGGCTTATAAAAATTATATTTAAAATTCTGGGGTTATGAGGAAAGGTTATTCAAATTAAGCCGGTTTCTTTCTTAAACTTAGAAGCTGAAGCGGTTTTCTGATCGAAGTCTTCAAGGTATTTCTCCAGCCTTTTCCAAGTAATAACAATAAATTCTTTCCTCTTGTTGGAGATTCTAGACTAGGGGCCATAGTCTGAAAATTAGGGCCAGACCATTCAGGAAAGATGTTAGAAAGCACCTCTACACACAAAGGGTGGTCGATATTTGGAATTCGCTTCCATCAACAGCAGTAGATGCGGGGTCAGTTGTTAATTTCAAATCAAAGATAGGTAATTTTTTGTTAAGCTAAGGTATTAAGGGATATAGGCCAAAAGGCAAATATATGGAATTAGGCCACAGATCAGCTGTGACCTTATTGAATGGTGGAACAAGTTCAAAGAGCTGAATGGCTATTCCCGTGTTCCTATTAATTCTTCAATTGTTAGATAAATACTACATCCAATGACGTTATGTTGTTTGGTTTATTATTTATTGGGGCAGCACAGTGGCTCAGTGGTTAGTACTGCTGCCTCACAGCGCCAGGGAGCCAGGTTCGATTCCATCTTTGGGCTGTGTCTGCATGGGCTTTCTCCGGGTGCTTATAGTCTAAAGGTGTGCAGGTCAGGTGAATTGAGGAGAAAGTGAGGTCTGCAGATGCTGGAGATCAAAGTTGAAACTTTATTGCTGGAACAGCACAGCAGGTCAGGCAGCATCCAGGAAACAGGAGATTCGACGTTTCGGGCACAGGCTCTTCTTCATCCTGAAGAAGGGCCTGTGCCCGAAACGTCGAATCTCCTGTTCCCTGGATGCTGCCTGACCTGCTGTGCTGTTCCAGCAATAAAGTTTCAAGGTCAGGTGAATTGGCCATGCTAAATTGCCCATAGCGTTAGATGCATTAGCCAGAGGGAAATGGGTTACTCTTCGGAGGGTTGGTATGGACTTGTTGGGTAGAAGAGCCTGTTTCCACACTGTCAGGAATCTAATCTAATCATTTATGTTTAAATTGGTGAAAATCTTTGGGACAAGGCTACTTTCATTTTTTTCAAAATGCTTAAGTCACATGTGATGACAGTTATCTTTAAAATATGGAAGAGAGAAATAATTTTTGACTTAAAGTGCTTTCAAACTAAGGAGAAATTATTCTCTGTCCAAACTTGAGGGTCACCCATTGTATCATTAAGCATTTTTAATACAAAACATATATTGATTAAAAAGCAAATTGAAGACGACAGTAATGAAACAAAAACAAGGATTTCAGTGAGGATCTTCATTTCAAATCATAGGATTAGAGTATTCAAGACAAACAGCAGTTTATTTAAATAAAGAACACTTCTTCACATTTTGTAGCATCATGCAATAAAATTTGTTCTGCAGCCTTCTCCTATATTCTGGCTATACTATATTCTAGGGTTTTCTTTGGGGAGGGTGATAGGCGGTGGTAATTGAGTAAAGACACAAAGAAAGAAGAACAAACAGCAAATAGAAATTGTCCTATAAAGATGGTTAGAACAATTACAACTTCACTAATAACAGCAGCAGTTATCTACCTTTTCTCCTTTTGGTCCAGGTTGGCCCTAGAAAATAAAACAATGAAAGATTGCTTTATAACTGAAGCAGATCTTATGAAATTCTTCATTGACTTACTGTTTTCTAACTTTCCTTTTTGAACAATTTATAGTGATTACTTGTGTTCAGCAGGATGATGCATAACGATACTGAAAACAAAGTGTACTTTCTACTTTTGCCATGCAATGTCAACATCAAGTGTCATCTGGTAAACTGTTATTGGGTAAAGAACAAATGTTTCTGTTATTTTGCGCCCAAATAGCTTTTGTCAGAACCTTAAGCTTAGAGTAGTCCTAACTTTATTCTTGCCAATCTTTTCTATCTTTGCCCTTAAGGATTATGAATAAACTGTTGTCACAGTCCTGGAGAGTTTATTGCATAAAAATAGAAAGTGCTGGAAATGCATGGCTAAGTTCCAAGACTGACTAATGGATTCAGCCCAGCAGAGGTTCCCTTACTCAGTTACACAGATAATCACTAGCTTTGTTTGATTGACAACCTTAACTTGATCTTTATTTTTAAGTGTTTCTTTTAAAATGAGTGTTGATTTGGCCAATGGAAAATGCAATGGCTTTGGTTGAATGTCTGTTCTAGAAGAAAGTAACTTTTTCTACCCCTCCCCTCCCCCAGCGGTAACATTAAATGCCTGATTGATTGGTTCACAACTGCAGAGTAGAACTCCCTTTGATCCACAACTCCATGAGGAGCTGTTGACTCTGTCCTCCGCAGAAGTCAGTCAGCTTCATCAAAATTGAGGAGACCTGAAACAACCCCTGCGCAACATAGTGAGTAAGGTTGGAAGTGCCTTGCTCAGACTCATTACCCACACCCTTACATGCTGGATAAAAGTTTGCTTGCTGAGCTGAAAGGTTCATTTTCAGATACTTTGTCACCACACTAGGTAACATCATCAGTGAGCCTCTGGTGAAGCACCGGCGTTAGTGACCCACTTTTAGGTTTCCTTGGGTTGGTGACATAATTTCACCACTGGAGTTTTCCTATTGGCTCTCACAACGTTATTTCCTTTAGAGTTTGGCAGGAAATATATTGGGGTGTGGGATGCTTCAAATTACCATTCATAATGGAAACCATTTTTTGATTGAATTATTCACTTTACTTACCCCTCTTTTCTTCTTGGTTATTTAAGTCAATATGATGAATCTGATTTAACTGGAGATAAGAGGTTAATATTTTCTATTCATGGCAGTTTTATAGTTTGGTGAGTGGGGACAGAACTGAATCGTTATGTTTTCACAGTTAACACTGGTGTATCTGCAATTAATTACTTTCATTTACACATCATTTTGATGAAATCATTACTGAAATTTTAATTCTGCTTCCTGATTTTCAGATTCCATTTTGCTTACTATATTTGTCAGCATTTTCAGTTTAGTTTTTTTTGATACTTTCCTTATTACCTATAATAATTATTAGGAAACCACAGGAATGTTCTGCAAAATATTTGCAAAGAAGCTGGGCTGTGAACCTCATCTAATGCCATGTAACTTTGAATAATTTTTCAAGGCTCTGTTTCCCGTGAGAGTGGCTTAGAAAATACAGGGTGCAATGCTATTGACCCACCTTCACCATGAAAGATCTGAAGGTGGGGCTGGGCATGTTCAGGGAGTTCCACAAATTTTCTTTTTGTTGCATTATTCCTTATTTAGAACCATCTTTGATCATTTGAAAGCACATAGAAAGATAGGTTTTCTTCTGAAACTAGTTGGAAGTTAACACAATCATTCAAAGGAAGCCAAGCAATGAACTCAACCACTAAAAGACAAATAAAAGTAAAATGCTGCAGAATGCTGGAAATCTGAATTTAAAAACCAGAAGCCCTGGAGAAACTCAGATCCAGAAGGATCTGTGGAGAGGGGAACAGTTAACATTTTGAATCCAACGACTTTTTTTGGATTAGGTCTGAAGATGAGTCATTGGACCTGAAATGCTAATATTGTTTCTCTCCTCACAGAAGCTGTTAGACCTTCTGAATTTCTTCAATGCATGCCTGTTTCATTTAAGCACAAGACAAGTTCTGGACACCGACTCTAATCTGTTCAAAAGACTGGCCATCCAATACTAACTTGTGTTGGCTCCCTTGACAGTGAACAAGTTAATCAGAACAATTATATAAATTTGACATTGACCTTAATGATATTGGCAACTTGATTATTTGGAAATATATCTCCGTTCCTTCACCATTGCTGGGTCAAAGTCCTGGAGCTCCCGCCCTAGCAGTATTGTGGGTATCCCTACACCAGACGGACTGCAATGGTTCGAGCAAGCACCCTCACCATTACCTTTTCAAGTGCAATCATTAATGGGTAATGAATCCTGGCCCAGCCAATGATGCCCACATCTCCTTAATGAAAACATTAATGAAGAAACTTTGTTGTTCACTAGTAGTGAATGCTTACACCTCCCCCTCCCCCGCCTACTGGGGATACAGCAGACTGTTGAAAGAACTTGACTCATTACTTGGGAGCTCATCTCTGTTTAATAAAAGCAATAAAACTGACAACAACTCTCAGGCCTTCATGCTTCACACCATCCACATTCCAACCCTATTGCCACAAATGCCACTCCATTCACCCTACCATGGCCCCTCATTCTCTCCATGCCCAATCACCAAATATACATGGTGTACAGAGCCAATGAACACCATGGTAACAATATCATTTGTGGAGAGGTTTTAGCAACAAAAAAAAAAAAATCAAATGTTCACAGTTTAGTTGGGAAGTTGTAGATTTAAAAGCACTTTTTAAATTTTACATAAAGCAAGATTCTCTGGAAATTAGTGAAACATATCACAAAAACAGCTTAATATTAACCTCAATTACATTTCTGATCAAGTGGCTGCTTTACAAGCTCAATAACAAGATGTTCAATTTTCACATTATTCTTTAGCCTCTCAAACAGTTATGTTTATCTATTAAAATCCATTTTTCACACAGAGATAACAAGAAAGTAATACAGGCTTTTTTGGAATATGCACATGCCCAGAAAAAAAACTTACTGGCTTTCCATCCAATCCAAGTGGGCCCTAGAATCCAAATCCAAAACAAGGTTTTAGAATTGCAGAATTATTAAATTGGCAGGAACATATAAACATGGCTACATACCCAAAGTAATAGGGTTTGGAAATGCGTTTCATGTACAGGCAGTGTCATCAGAGTGGAATAAAAGGTGCTCTATATACGAACGTGGGATTTGATAACACTCAGTCCATGATGCTAGTTCAGACAAATTCCTATCCCCGGGAATCTGATGTATGTTACAGATTTGTGAATGATGAATGCATTCTTTCAATGGTGTAATTTGATATGTATTATAGCAAAATTATGTACAACAAAGACTTAAAATACCTTCATGCACAGTTTTGCAGCCAGAAAAAAAAATGGTTATACACCCATTTAACAGCAATGTTATGTATAAAGCAACACCAGCATGGAAGGTTACTACTGCATTTGTGAGAAAGAAAATGCAATAGCATTATTTCTGGCATTAACTATATTTTCCTTTAAAAGTATTAACTTTAGAATTTTAGAATGAGCAAATGCAAACAAAAAAAACAAATCAAGGTAGAAAGCAACTTAGGGTGTCATAAAATCTGGTGACCGATCTGATTTTAATACCGGTGACCTTTACGAACTAAAATGGTTTTTCAAAAAGGAAAATGCACTCAAAAATGGCCACAGCAATCTGCTGACTATGTCAACCATGCTTTGTGGAACTAAGTGTGAAATAATCAGAATCATCTGTATTGAAATTGCCAAAAGACAGTGAAACTAGTCAGTCTTTAAAAAAAAACTCATGCCCCTATTTTAGTTTATACCTGTATGATAAGTTTCACATGTTGCAAATGAAAGACACCACCTGTATTTATCAAGCTTGGAAACAAGGACCTACATTTCACGGTATTGCTTTTGGCAGAACAGAAAAGCTAAAGCAGTGTGACTAAAAGCAGTTAGAAACAATATTCCCTCACCTTCTCAATGGCAGAGCTGATTAAAATATAACATTAGAACACTAAGAACTCAAAAGGACAATTAACTTGAATGTTACTAAGGACACAAGACATCAATTAAATAACCAAGTTAAAACCTTTACACCACAATGATACTGCAAGTACTTTAAAATTGTATGTTCCTTTCATCCTCCTTTTGAGGATGCTTTACCTTTTCAACTTTGTGCCCATGTTTGTTACATGTATGTGTTATTTTTCCTCAAGATTAGTAGATAATAAAATTGCTATTTCTTTTATTCAGGAAAACCTTGTAATTGGCTCTGCATTGGTTCTGGTGAACTAGCTAATTACATCAATTGGTTGAATCAGCTTCCCACTCTAATCATCACAAAACCTTTGTTGGAGTCAATGGAGAAGGTCGACAAGAGGAGAACAGATTCACCCTTCCTTGCCAGCGGAGAACTGGCCTTCCCATTTCCAGGAAATAATTGTAAATATTCAGCTTTCCATTCTCACAAGAATCAAGTAAACACTAAATTGCAAATATTCAGAGATCGATACAAAGAGATAAAGGGCAAAAATCAGAATAGTCTGTTCAAGTGTTCTTTGAGTGCACCTATATGGAAATCCATAAACATAACTGAAAATATATAGCATAAACACAATAAAAGAGACAAATTAGCTTTTACCATCCCCCACTACAGCAGACCTTTAGCTGGCCTGGTGTGCAGTAGAGTATGAATGTTCTGGGATTCCTGCATTAGCTAAATTTTCTGAAAACTATATAACTTGAATTATCTTTCATTCATTTCTCCATATCAAATAGATAGTTTCCTTTGGACATCCAACAACAAGACATATTCTTGCTCTAGTGACGATATGACTGAGAAATTGCTTTACGAATACTTTGTATAGATGACAATACCCATCGCTTGTGTGACAAATAAATACGAAAATAATTGCAATACTTGTTAGACATTGGAACATAAACACTAAAGCCTGTTAACCCCTACATGGATTGTGATTCTGTGGTACTGAGAATTGTAAATTTGCACAAATAAACATTTCTTCACATGTGATTAATGTGCAGTCGTTTATTTTTTTTGAGCAACAACACTTGGAAAACTATTTGCTGACTGTACTCTGGTAGCCCATTCAAGTGGCTATTATTCTTGATCTGAGTGGTGGCATGGTATTTGACCTTGGTGCCTTACAGCTGAATACAATGCCTTCCCATATGATTTCCACAATTGCACTTGCCGCAGGAATAATTGAATAACAATCAGGTTTCAGGAAACATGGGCAGTTTCTTTGTAATGCAGGTCCCTGCAGCAATTATATGAAAATGTCTAACTCAGCACAAGTCAGAAATTGAACCTGGGACCTTCCTGGTCTGTACTGCTGAGCTTCACATTGGATATACACATGTGTGAGCTATGAGAATCAGTAAAAATCTTTTAGCTGGGGAAGATGCATCTGACTTTCAATGCTTAGGTGTTAATTTTGTAAATTGTGCATTATTGAATGAGAAGATGAATACAAATAATAAGTAATAAACATTAAACTGGCTTATGACTGAAATATGTATCCTAATAGTAAGTAATTAGGATATGAATGTTCCACCCTGAAGGTATATTTTCAGTAAATGTAACTAATTTAATACAAAGATCTTGCGTTTTACAAAATCCATAGTCATGGTGCAGATAATTAAAATAACATAGGCATCATTTAAGGAATAGCCAACACTCTCAATCATACCAAGCAAATGCAACGAAACAGCTATTGCAAATATGAACCCTCATAATCTGGGGTGAGTTGTGGGTGGATAGGATGTTAAGTTGGTAGGGGGGATAATTTTGTACCACATTACTCATCCCAGCTTTAATTGAACAACAGCGAGAAAAAGGAACGTCACCTACCTCAGAGGAAGGGGCCATTTTGGATGGCTATTTAGTTTCTCTTCCAGGTGGCATTAGCCAATTTCAAGTGGACCATTTCCTGGTTCCTCTTTCAACAACAGTATCAGACAACGGGAACAACAATTGCTAGGCCAAGTGAATCTATAAGTTTAACAGTCACAAAGAGACTTGGATATTAAAATCAAAATGGGTTCTACTGGCTAACCATGTCTGAGGGATCAAAGAAAGGCACATGGAAAGCTTTGTTTTCATTTTTTTAGAACACATTCAAATGCCATCATATTCTAGGATTGTGTGCTCTGTCACAGAAGTGGGGAAATTGTCCCTTGGGAATCAAATCCACATTGCTGTTAGTCTCAGAACTGAGAGGGAATTGGAGGGATCAAGGAGCATTTGTTAGATAACATCGTAGTTTACTTTGAAAATGAACTAAAAGCATGTGAAACAAATCGGACCTACTATATTTGATGTGGATTACCTACTTTCTTTGAGAAATTTGAGATGTAATATTTGTTATCCACCATGACATACATAGTTTGTGGTTCAGTTCAGCTTCCTTGGCGGACAAAATACCATACTTTGTCATATTTTGAAGGCAAAAATGTAGGTTTTAAACCATAAGTTTTTGGTATGATTTTAGCAAATGGTTCTATAGAAATATAGATATTCAGCCAGTGTATTGTGAAATTATTTGCTATATTTTAACATCTATCAAATGTATCCAATGGAATTCCCAGCAGCATTTTAAAGTCTCACTTTAAACACAATTAAACAGCCCCAGTCTATTCAGTCTCTCTCTCGAGCACAAATCCTCCAACCTTGACAACATCCTTGTAAATCTTTTCTGAACCCTTTCAAGTTTCACAATGTATAAAATCATGAGGGGCATGGATAGGATAAATAGACAAAGTTAAAAGTCACACAACACCAGGTTATAGTCCAACAGGTTTAACTGGATGAAGGAGCAGTGCTCTGAAAGCTAGTGCTTCCAATTAAACCTGTTGGACTATAACCTGGTGTTGAGAGATTTTTAACATTGTACACCCCAGTCCAACACCAGCATCTCCAAATCATAAATAGACAAGATATTTTCCCTGGGGTGGGGGAGTCCAGAATTAGAGGGCATAGGTTTAGTGTGAGAGGGGAAGGATATAAAAGGGAACTAAGGGGCAACTTTTTCACACAGAGGGTGATACGTGTACGGAATGAGCTGCTAGAGAAAGTGGTGGAGGCTGGTACAATTACAACATTTAAAAGGCAACTGGATGGATATATGATTAGGGAGGATTTGGTGGGATAAGGGCCAAGTGCTGGCAAATGGGACTAGATTAGGTTAGGATATCTGGTTGGCATGGATGAGTTGGACCGAAGGGTCTGTTTCCATGCTGTACATCTCTATGATTCTAAATGATGCCTACCCAACCAAGGAGATTATTGATTAGTATTCAATTTCAATTTTGCTATGGTTAAGCATTGTAACTCCAAGTATAAACATTGATAATTCCTTAAAATCCATTAAAATGTGTTCATTTATGAATTAATGAATCAATGTTAACCAATATCACAGCAGGTAATCTGGAACTAATCCTTAAAAATTACACTTCTATTGACAGCAAGATGTAACTTCACATCTATATCATGATTTATAAATAAATTTTGGTGTTTGGAGCTGGTCTTATCCTTTTTGAAAATCACGATGGATTTTCTGGATGTCAGATAATCAGATGTTAGTAAAATCTTCTTTCAAAAAAAAAAAAAGGTGATTTGCACTGCATAAATTAGATTAGATTCCTTAGTGTGGAAACAGGCCTTTGGCCCAACAAGTCCAAACCAACCCTCCGAAGAGCAACCCACCCAGACCCATTCCCCCACGTTTACCCCTGACTAATGCACCTAACATTGTGGGCAATTTAGCATGGCCAGTTCACCTAACCTGCACATCTTTGGACTGTGGGATAAACTGGAGCACCCGGAGGAAATCCACACAGACATGGGGAGAATGTCCAAACGCCACATAGACAGTTGCCAGAGGCAGGAATTGAACCCGGGTCCCTGGTGCTGTGAGGCAGCAGTGCTAACCGCTGAGCCAACATGCCACCCTTTAAGTATTAACCTTGGATTCACAGAATCCCAACAATGTGGAAAGATGCCATTCAGACAATGACCTAAGGCTAGAATTGAACCCAAGTCCCTAGTGCCGTGAGGCAGCAGTGCTAACCACTGAGCCAACATGCTGCCCTGATTCTTGATTTCTAACTTGGGAATTTATTCATGGCAACATTTGCCTGAAGTCAGAAGTGAAAACCTCCTTCAAAATGATTGAAGAGACCTTGGAGGCCTCCCTTATGGCTGACTAAAGGAAAAGTTAGAGTCAGTGATTCTGGAACTTTCTCAGGATCTGCTGCATTGAAACACTCTTGCCTTTTCACATTTCTCTAGCTAACTACTTTGAATAACCTTTTTTCCTTCACATGCTTCTTTTCCTTCCTCCATTTCTGCTTTTCACTTTTTGTTCTGCAGAACATAGAACAATACAGCTCTTTCTTTTCTTTGCTTACTTTTGTCTCTCTCTTTCATTTCTGCTTCCCTCTCCTTCCTGACTTCCATTTTTCCTTCTCACCTTTCAGATTTGCATTTTTGATCCTGGCTGCCTCCTTCTCTCTTTTGCCTCTAAATTGTTTCAGCGTTGATGGGTTATGCAGATTGGTTCCCTGATTACCAGTCTGTTTACTCTACTGCTAGCCACTTAGACTCTTCAGATTCATCCTTTCCATATGTGGTACTCTTCAACTTCATCATGTTCATGGATTCTGTTTCCCTCAAGGCTATCCATTCTAATACAAGCTGTTTCGATCAGCCTCTCCTGGTTGCTGCTTTCCTGCACTCAATATTGCCTCATTACCATTACATATTCTGGAAAGGGGCTTTGTGTGCTGTGCCCTGTAATGATTTTCTCTTCCCCTTTAGCCTGAAACGTTTGCTGGAATGAGCTGATTGTAGTCCATAGATCTGGGTTTTTTGTGAATTTCAGGACCAACAGCTTTAATCAGTGAGATCCAAGGATACAGGAAGGAAGAGAAGAACAGTAGAGAAGGCAAGAGTGAGTTAGAGGCAAGTAAGATTTTAGAGAGAATTAAAGTTTAGATTGAGAGAATGTAAAAGCATTACATTATTTAAAAATCTGTAGGAACATTTTACTTGCTAAAGCATGAGACTTCACAATTTCATCTACTCAAATTCTGTGGCTAGAGTCATTTAATGCACTGGAGGAACATTAAGAGAGTGTCATTGTCACTGTAAGGCAAACAACATGTACAATCAGTAGTAAAGTTTCTGTATTTACAATGGATACCATTACTTTCTCCACAATGCAGCAACACTTGGGGGAGAAGCAAAAGGATTAGCATTACCATTAGTACTTCAGAATAACAAAGTCCACAATTAGTTTGAAAATAAAAAGAAGGAGCCATAATCTGCAAGTGGGACAAGATTGAACAAGCAAGGGATTGGGAGATCAATTTGGTACAGCTGAGCACTAACTTAATGTTGCTTAGTGCTTTCAAATTTCAATATTACCAGAATTGGCTGATGGGTCAAGGATTGGGTTGGGCTGCTGATGTTTTGAGTTAAAGTACAGTGAAGACCATAAATAACAATAGGATTTTTACTTTGCCTGGGGTGGGCTTCTGAACCAAATCCAAAAACTGGTGTTAAACTGGTGGTAACAGCAGGAAAAGTAGTGCAAGTAGGATGTAGAAAACTGCAGATATGATTTTAACTCAGTGTTTTATCTTTTTGTTACTGGGAAGGATGGTTTAATCTTGACCCTAATTCACTGTAAGCCCTGGATGAAGTACTGATGGGGACTTGTCCTGGCTGTCCTAGATGCTGGTTGCATTAGTGCCAGAGGTGGGAATAAATGTTTCTCAGTTCATTGCTGGATAGACAGATTAATTGTGACCATACTGTAGCTTTTGAAGGCAGATAGCCTGCATCTGTTACATCTATGTCAAGCTCAGACTACTAGAAACATGCCACATAATTGGCAAACACTGAAAGGATACAGATATTACGGTGATGAAATCAGGGAACATCTGACTGTGACTCACTGCAATCTCTACTGCCTCACGAAGAAACACTGAAGTCTTGTTCGCACAAAATTGAGACTTGTCATATCAAGCATGAATCCACAGGCAAGATTACAGACTAGCATCATACCATTGCTGACAAGGTGGTATTCAGCTCATCATGTTGTGCTGTTTTTTCTAAAAGTATTATCTAATGATTTTTGTGCTGTTGATATTTTCCTGTAGTCCTGCAAGATTTCATTTTCAAGTTATAATAAGATAAGTAAACATGGATTATCAATATTCAACTTCCATCAACCGATTTTACAATCAGAGAACTTCATGGGCTAAAGCAACTTTTTAAAATGGACAAAAGCTGACATTAAATAGCTGTAGTGATGTGTTGCTGGAAAAGCGCAGCAGGTCAGGCAGCATCCAGGGAACAGGAGAATCGACGTTTCGGGCATAAGCCCTTCTTCAGGAA
>NC_057723.1:36906733-36922298 GCF_004010195.1 Chiloscyllium plagiosum
AACTCAGCACCGCCTTCCTAACCTGCAATCTTCTTCCCGACCTCTCCGCCCCCACCCCAGTCTGACCTATCACCCTCACCTTGACCTCTTTCCACCTATCACATTTCCGACGCCCCTCCCCCAAGTCCCTCCTCCCTACCTTTTATCTTAGCCTGCTGGACAAACTTTCCTCATTCCTGAAGAAGGGCTTATGCCCGAAACGTGGATTCTCCTGTTCCCTGGATGCTGCCTGACCTGCTGCGCTTTTCCAGCAACACATTTTCAGCTCTGATTTCCAGCATCTGCAGACCTCACTTTCTCCTCCTAGCTGTAGTGATGACTTTATCAAGTTGAACTAAGTCACAAAACTGTCAATAATCATTTTGAGCTGAAATTAACATTGTAATAGAAGGTATTGAAACTCAGATCAGCATTTCCTAGTTGAGTCACACCATTCTGGAAATCACACATTAAGATGAAAGTCACCTGAAGAATATTCAACGTGAAGACATAACAATGCCAGACACTGGAATCCACAAAAGGAACCAAATCTCGGGAAACAGCTTTTGAGTGAAAAAAATACGAATCAATAAGAACAAGAAGCTGGAATTCTCTCTCAACTTCAAAGCCGGTCCCAATGAAAAAGCAACTTGGAGAAACAAGTCATTTACCAAGAATTCAAGCACACAGATTTCTGCAAATCTCACTATTGCTGAAGAAATAAGGCGACAGCTAAACAATCAAGTTATGAATGTAACCAGATATCGAAGTATTCGAAGAACTTTAAACTATAATTGTCTATATTTTCCCCTATCTGCAAGAGACATACTGTTCCTCTTTCTTTTAAGCTGATTATCAGTGCTACAGCATGTATTTGGAATTGCATTTTGTTTCCTTTTAGGTTAGTAGTAATAAAATTCATCCTTTAAACAAAGAAAATCTCAATTTAGCTTCTTCAGTTGGTTTAAGCAATTACATTTAAATTAAAATGTGATAATTGTGTTTTAACAATGAAATAATATTTACTGTGACTGACCAGGGTAGGTGGTGATTAAGGAGCCAACTTGCCTCCTCACTGGTCATAGCAATATTGAATTCTATTCTGAAGGCTACTATTAAACTTTCTTTCACCAGCTTTCTCAGGTAGTATATTCTAGTCCATAAACTTACTTCGTCATCTCCCCTCTGGTTCCCTTGTTTCAATCCACACTTACTTAGCAAGTCTATCACAATTACTCAAAGGGAAGTGCCAACATAAGTGACAATTTAGCCGCATAACTCTCATGTACAAGAGACAAATGAAATGCGAAAGAAAGGAAATCATTTCACTCTAAGTAAAATTACAATTTAACCGATTCGAGGAGGGAGATTTCCGAGACTTGGAAATTTAGTAACACCAGACAGACAATCTTCCCTCAACACTATCAACAAATCTATAACAACCATACTCTGGACGATCCTCACCCCAACAACACAATAGATCAGCTATTTTAAGGATAATGCAAAAAACTTAGGATAATTAATTCTCACTTACAATTTGTATCTCATAGAAGCTGGGCAGTTCAATTCAAGGATTATTTGTGAAGCACGGTATAATTTCAATGTGTTTCAAGCACGAAGGGAGACATACATAGATATAGAACAAAGTCATTGCTCCCATCATCTAGTAAATTTCTGGACATGACATGCTGGAGCAGTGCATTTGTGCCCACTTAATATTTGTAAAATAAGTAATTCATTGCTCATCTGAGTTATATTATGGTGGTAGAATGCTGAGAGGGAACTCAAGCCAAGAGAAGGAAAATTGAAAAAGTACACCCTGAATTCTTATCTTAAGAGTGAAATTGGCAAATTGACTGTCTACCTTCTTGGCTGAAGAATGATGTAAAGCCCCAGGACATATCAAGAGAAGGGGAAAAACAAAATGCGATATAAAAATGGGCCAAAACATAAGAAGTAGCTTACATAAGTTGGTGACATACAATACTGTGTGTCTATTATAATACTTTTGTAACAGCCAAGAAAATATTTCTCATTTTGGGATTATCCTATTCATATCTGTGGTTTTTTGTACTGACATGAAATATTGATTCAAATTAGGGATATCATAAGGAGAAGGATTGACAAAGTCTCTACAAATGAAGTTGATTCATATCGCATATGCTTCTTTGCTGTTAATGCACTACGTCATAGAAAGCTACAAAATAAATTCCCACAGATAAGAATCGAAGTTGATGGAATGAAGGAAATCAAATCAATCCAAATCTTAAACATTCAATGAAAAATAATTCTCTGCCAGCTACTTTGACTACTTTGCTACCGTGGTAAATGAGCTTATAATATTAAACTCCTTCTTCGAGTGGAGTAGTAGTGTTGAGTAGTATTCCCAAAATGTTTAAGTCCTTGTTTTGATTCCCAAACTTGGCAGCGGTAATATATTTCAACAAACAAGATGTAATACATAGCTTCCAAGAAATTTAGAATGGATTTGAAACTAAGCATATTGTTTTAGATGTGTTTTTAGGCCTGGTATGTCCCTTCCTTCCCTGTTGGCCACTGTTCAAATTTGGGCACAGTGCCTAGAATTGTAAACCATCTCAGACCTAAATGCGAGAACAAACCAAAATAAATTTGGTGGAATTGGAATGTGGATTTTGTGGCCATTCTTATTCACTTTCTGTGGCAGATTACTAGTGCGCTAAGCAGATTTAAATATTAATTTTCGAAGTTAGAGAGCATCACAGATTTGAGAATGGTTACTACAGTTTATTTTATAGCCACTGAGCTCTTTAGAAGCTCGCTCTGCAACTCCCTAAATGTATGTATCTGCACAGCTTTCTCAAAAAGATCAGAAATTTCGAGCTAATGTCACAAATTCATCTAGCTAATAGAAGACTTTGCCATCCATAAACCTGAAATCCTAAACTCTACTGCCAGTGTCTCACCTTGCAGCAAGTCCCATTTCCTTATCAATCCTGTATTCACTGACTTCAATGGATTCTCAGTCAACCAATATTTTGATCCCAAAATTCACTTTTTAAATCCTTCCATGGTCTCCACCTCCCACCTCCAGCTCTGTAACCTCTCATCCTTACAACTCTTTGAGATATCTGTGCTCCTTCAATTATGACCTCTTTTGCATTCCCAATTCTAACTGTTCCATCATTATTAGTGATACCTTGAATTGCCCAGACCCCAAGCTCTGGTATTTCCTCCCTACATCTTTCCACCTTAATTCTCTGAACTTTTTAACTGTAGGGCAGCTCCAATATTGACAAAGCTTTTGGTCACCTGACATCATACTTCCTTGCATGGCTCAGTGTCATACTTTATTTCCTAATGTTCCTGTGCAGAGCCTTGGGATATTTCATGATGTTAAAATTGCTATACAAATAAATCATTGTTGTTAAGATCCAAACTGTCCACTTACCATTCTTAATTGTCCAAAATCCTTTTAACATTGCTGTTTACTTTGGCTATAACTAAATGCCTAAATTAGACAGAAGACTTGATAATACACATATATCACACAAATTGTGATAGCAATGGGGCTTCAATATTGTAATGTTTCACTGAGCAATGCACCTCTGAGTAAGACCTGATAGATACCCAGTAGGTAACCATATTTAAACTGAACCAGTGTTGATAGACTGCCTGTGGACATCAGTTTTCAGCAGGCAATTGATCAGAGGGATATTAATGTCTCAATCATTAGTAGGACTATGCTCCTGCAGATGGCTAAGTTTATCCTGTTGTGTCGGATCCATGTTCTGTTTTAATGGCTTCTACCTTCATGCCTAGAATCCAAAAGTAGCTAGAGGTCACCTGACATAAGCCTGTAGATGAGCTAGCTGCAAACTACTTTTAGCATTCTTCAGTCCTTGAAACTCTCAACACAAGAGAGAACATCATTTGCATTCATTCTGAATTAATACAATTACTCTTTAAACAGCAGCTCTTGAGCCGAATTGGATTCTGGGAAGCCCATGTTAACCAATCTTCTTAACCTCCTCTCCTCCTGAACAAAAAATCAGAGGTATCGCCCAGGATTCTTCCTCTTCCTTGCTATGCAGTGAATTATAGAGGAACGTAGTGCATATTTCAGGTAAGTACAAACTGGTTTGAACATGGTTAGGTTGTTCCTTGATATCACAAAAGAAAGAAGGAAAACCAGGAGGGATTTGGAAATGCCAGAAGGTAAGGTGGCAGGATTGTTCAAGATAGAATGTATGTCAATTTCAAACATGTTCAACAAGATCATGAGGTATTGCTGAGTAATTCGCCAAGCTTATAGCAGCTGCTGGAAACTCAAGGGATAGTCAAATAATTCTTTGTCTGTACTGTCTTGGCATTAATTTTACCCAGGTGGGATAGACAGTAGAGCAATAAATTGGGGAGGGATCACATACAAAACAAGATCAGATCAGTCTTATTTTGCAACTATTTAAGTTCTTGGAAAACATTGACTACAGTCTGGATATGTAATCCTACTCATTATTTTCTTCGGACATTCTACCACAATGCCTTCATGTTGAACAACAAAGTTCATAAGAGTGTAACTTTTCCTGTACTTCCAAAACAACTGGCATTGCTAATGGAACCAAAAGACATGTTCTTGTTTCAGGTAATGGCAGAAACTAATTTCAGCCAACATTTCATTGAACCATTTCTTTCTAATAAAACACAAATAAATGCTTTTCATTTATTTGGCAACTAAGGGTTTATTGATAGTCATTGATCACAATATAACATAGAACCATAAAACAATATTGCAAAGGAGGAAGCCACCTGACTGGGTCTGTACAGACTCTTTAGTAAAGCTATCTTAGTAGTCTGCTTTTTCCCCTAGCCCTACAAACTTTCCTCTTCAAATATTTCAATTTGATCCCGAAAGTTACTATTGAATCTAATTCCACCATCCTCTTGAGATGGTGTCTTTTAAAAAAAAACATTGTCTCAGTCATCTTTGGTTCTTCTGCCTGGTATTTAAAATCTGTGTCCTTTGTTGACAACCATTTGTAACTAGAAAATTCTTTCTTTTAATTTAATGAATCATAATGGTTCCTGATTTGGACACTTCTATTGTAACTTTTCTGAACTTTTTCTACTCCAATGAAAGCAATCCCAGGTTCAACTCCTTCATTCCATTCTGGTGAATCTCTTCTGCACTCTCTACAAGGACTTAACATCCTTCCGAAAGTGTGGCACACAGAACTAAAAGACAATATTTCAATTGAAACCCAACCAGTATTTTAATTTGCCCTATCCCTCTATTTAAACAGAGGAACATTCTTCAACCTTTTTAAACAGCCTTTTCAACTTGTGCTGGCACGTTCAAAGATTTCTGTACATTTACACCAGTTCACTGTTCCTGGGGATTTGAGGCTTTTGCATTCTCACAAGCTGACAAGTTGGAGCTCCAGCTAACCAGTCAGGTTAATGGTAGAAGTGCTGTTTTAATGACAGCTCCAGTGGACTGGCTGCTGGGATGGGCAAGGAAGAAAAAGGAAGCTGTACAAAGTGGTAAAATATTGTGTGCTCTATTGAAAGTGTGGAAATTCTTGTGGCACTATTCTGTAGTCCCCAAATGAAGAAGTTAGCAGCCGATTGTCCTTCTGTCCAGGTTGAGACTTCTATTTCTGGTTGACTCGATGGACAACCTGAAGTATATCTGATCGACCTTCAAACAAGTGTTCTTGGCCAGCACCTTTAATGTTTTTGAACATTCAGCATTTAACTATTAAGACATCTAAACTTCACAATTACATTTTTTTAGGCCATTCTTTTTAACAATATGGTTTGGAGGTCACTAAAGTTAGTCTTAAGATGAAACAATTATTAAAAAAAAAATTATTTCTTCCACTAAACATTTACATTCATTGAACTAAATATTGGCAAGATTGAAGCCACTGAATTCCCCACTCCTATCAGCTATTGATGTCATCCTCTCTTTGGCAAGTAGTTCAGTCTAAGTCAGATTTGCAATTTTGGTATCATATTTGTCTCCAAGATGAACTGCTAAATACAAATAGCACCACTACTAAGCCTACTTACTTCCATCTCCATAACATTGCCTGACCTCATCTCTTGCTCAGCTCATCGGCTGCTGAATCCCTCTCTCATGCAGACTGCTTTCCTTTTTACCCATTTTCCTATCAAAAGGTATAGCGTAGATAGAACATAGGGTTTTAGAAATGCTGTCAATGTGGATCCAAAATTGCATTTTATCCAACCGAGTACACTAACAATTACCAAAGCTACAAATGCACAATCTGAAAGTCAAAAACAAAATGTTGTGAATACACAAGTCAGTGGTTAATTAGTGTTGCACCCAAAACTGGTGGGAAGTGGTTGCTATGCATCTTGATTTAAGGCATGGTCAAAATTCAGCAGCCTTCAGGTGCTAAATTGTAGTTGTATTAAAGAAATACATTCCTCCATTACAAAAATGGATGTAAAGGATCAAAATGAAAGGAAATCTAAAGACAATTTGAAATCCCACAGCGTTTTATTTTGCTTTGTAAATTTGTGTAATTACTGAACTATTGAAAACCTACCACAAAATTGAGGATTTACAATACATATTTTTATTATATAAAAGATTTTATTGGCAATTAAAGTCTTCTATTGGAAATCCCTCAACCAAAATTCTTACACAAGTGAAAGCAACACAGAGTCAAAATGATCATGCTGAGTCAATTTTGATTTATTTACAAAAATGATGTTTCTGGAAAAAGACAAGATTTTTCTTCAACTAAGTAAAATAGATTTTTATTGTGGCACACTGTTAGTAGGAATTTTATTTTATAACTTTGATTCACCACCTGAAAATGAATACTTTTAATTACATTGGAAATTCAAGAGAAATAAAAAGGGAAATCAAATAATTGTAAAGTTAATTGCCATTTACCGGATAACCATCTCTTCCTGGAGGCCCCTGTGGGTGTGGAATGAATGAAACAACAGAAAATATTATTGCAAAGCCATTTTTTCTGTATCTTAATAATCATTTTATTTAGCTACATGAGAAACAGTAAATGTTAAAACTCTTAAAAAAATAAATAACTTAAACTGCTAGACAGTGGTACCACAAAAAACAGAACTAGCAGAAAACCCCTCTCTCTTTCAGTGTACTGCTTCTCATCCCACTGTTGTGCACTGGCTGAAGTTTGATGAAATGTGCTGACTACTATTTATTTAAAAAATGATTTACAGTTTAATTCCTTTAGCTTGTTTAGGGCAGAGGTGCCTGTAAGACTATGTAATTGTATGCCCCTGACCCTTAAGGGGACATATTTGAAATTTAAGTCAATGCTCAGTTGGTTAATTTGCAGTTATCTACAATTCGGGCTTATGCTCCTTTGATGCTGCCTGACCTGCTGCGCTTTCCCAGCAACACATTTTTCAGCTCTGATCTCCAGCATCTGCAGTCCTCACTTTCTCCTAGTTAGCTACAATTGCAGATATTAATAAATGATGTTCAAATTCAGAATTTATGTACTAGCTGAGGTAACATTGCTCACAGAAAAAAAAACTCACTATCACCAAGCCTTAAAAAGAAAGCAGTAAGAAAGAACAATAAACTCATATAGGAATGGGCTGCCTAGATTTCAAAACCCAGAATTCAAGAGCTCAGGCTGCAGACTAGACTACACTTTCAGGTTTAGTCAATCTATTTATATTGCTACAAAATAGGCAAAAAAAAAAATCAGTAACAGTCTTTACAGTGCAAAACCAAATGGTCATATCTAATTTTCTAACCAAGTTTTACAATTAAACAAGAAATGCAAATCTCTGGGACTAAATATATATAAGTGAAAAGAAAAATAAAATAGAAAGAAATGAGCTTTCTTAACTCAGTGGACCCAATCCGCTTCTACTATTCACAGTACATTACTTACGGAGATTCCTGAAAAAGAACAAATGGGATAAAAAAAATTAGCTGAAACATCACAATTTGTCTGTGACATGTCTTCCACTGAACATACATTGCATAAGCCTGACTTGTAAGGACCTATATTTAGAGAACTTGTTTGTCATACAAAACATCGTTATAAGTTTTACTAAAATAGTAGCAGCCTGTTTTTAAAAAAATGCAGCACAGTTACTTATACTTACCCAAGTCCTAGAAGCACAGTTATGACAGATTTTATTAATGATTATATTTTGTGATTTCATTTATTAAAGAAAGGAAATACAATTCACAGTAGGAGCTACTTATATTAATTACATAATATTGAATGTAATTAATATTCGATTATTAATTGAATAATTAATTACATTATTCAATTAATGTAATTGATTAATTACATAGATTAAGCCTGCAATGTTAAGTTGTATAATGATAACAAAATTACAAATGGCTCAACTAAATTTAGCTTTGAATCTAATACTACTACGTTAGTATTGTGGATTGTAATCAAATGCGGAAATTTAAAATGTAGAGGCCATAGTTGAAAGTAGCCTGGAAATTTCTGTTATTTAGTGTATTCTCTCAGAGGATACCAATGCAAACCTGCTAACATATTTGACTTAAAGGCAAGCATGCAATTTTCTATTCTCAATAAAAGAAAGTACAGCATGTTAACTTTAGCCATCCAGATTCCGGTTGTCAGAGATTATCCCTTAAAGCTGTAGTATTACTTTTCTCTTACAGCTACAAAAATAAAAAAGTTATAGATGTTACCTTCATTATCAGTGATCTCAACCAGCATCAGGAGTGAATTTAGTGCCCTCACCAAAACACTACCAAACGTGGTTAGAAACCTTGCACAGCTGCCTGGCAGTAATTGAAGAAAAGTATCCCTTCAGACTTTAGGAGAAAGTGATCAGAGATGTGTGGAAGTAAAAGCAGGAAGTACTAAAGGAACCCATGAACAACCCTTTTTGTTACATTGGTTCATGGAATTTGGACTTCACTGACCAGAAATCATTGCTTATTCATAATTAACTACAGTAAATTTAAAAATCAACCGTATTGCTGTGTTTCAGAGTCTCATATAGGCCAGACCAGTAAGGACATCAGATTTCCCTCCCTAAAGTCTCTCTTGCTTTCTAGAGAACATTTGTCCTGGCTACTACAATATTCCAGCAAAGGTCAATACTATCTAGAGGAAAAGCATTTCATGTTTTCCACCTAGGTATTTTAGAGTCGTCTGGGCTCAACATGAAGTTCAAATACATTAAAAACTTTGTCCTCCTTTTCGATTAGTCCTTCCCTCAATCCCTCCTCCAAAAGACTTACTGTCTTTGTTGCATGGGTTTGTTCTCAGTCCAGCTGATCAAATTTCAGTTATTAATACCCACTCCTTACCTTTTGAAAGATTTTTCTACTTATATTACTACTCCCTTTGCCTTTTTCTCTGGGGCACTTTTACCATCTGTTCCACTTAATGCTAAAGGAAATGTGGATGGATGAGTAAGTCCACCACTATTCCAGCTGCCTTTAGTTTCAAAGAAGAGTCATATTGGACTTGAAAATTTTAATTCTTTTTCTCAGATTTCGCCAGATCTGCTACCCTTCTTTAGCACCGTGTTTTTATTTCGGATCTCCAACATCTGCAGTGTTTTACTTTTATTTCAGTTGTACAGATGTGCCTCAAGTAGTCCTGCAGCCACACAGTAATAATAGAGACAGCATTTTCAGAATCAACTTTAGTCTTTAACTTCTGTACACTTAGATGATCTACAATAAAGAGACTAGAAACATGGCTTCACATGGAACAAAGCTATCTGCAAATTCTAAAGAATGACTCTGCTGTGGTAAGGAATGGACAGAAACAAAGCTTAGAAACAATAGCCTGGATATTACAGAGGAAATAACAGTGAGCCTGACAGCTTTCACCATCTTTACAGTACTCCCCAACTTTGAAAATCTACGTGCAGAATAACACTTTTCCAAACCCTGAGTGTTGAGGCCTCCCAGAGTGTAATCAGTCAGTTGACAAAAAATCATTTTTAATGCTGCTATCCACAAAATATTACACTTTTCGACTGAGGTGTAATTCTTTTTTTTCTTAAAAAGGAGTGCTTTTTTTGTAATTACTGCTTTTACCTCTATAGTCCTGAAAAGCAATTGTGTTTAAGAATGTCAGATGGGGTCATACAGCATGGAAACTGACCTATTGGTCCAACCAGTCCATGCCAACCATAATCCCAAACTAAATTAGTCCCACCTGCCTGCACTTGGCCTATCTCTCCAAACATTTATTCATGTACTGATCTAAAATGTCTTTGAAACATTGGAACTGTACTGGCATCCATCACTTCCTCTGGAAGTTCATTCTACAATTGAACCACTCTTAAAAATGTGGTGTCTCATGTTCTTTTTGAAACCTTTCTCCTATCACCTTAAAAATAAATCCCTTGGCCTTGAAATGCCCCATCCTGGGGAAAAGACACTTGCTATTCAGCATATCTATATCCCCATGATTCTATAAAAACCTCTACAAGATCACCCCTCAATCTTTACATTCCATTGAAAAAAGTCCCAGCCAATCTAACCTATCCTTATATTCAAACCCTCCATTCTCAGCAACATCCGCGTAATTTTTTTCAGAACCCTCTCCAGTTTCATAATATCCTTCCCATAACTGGGTGACCAGAACTGAACACAGTATTCCAGATGAGGCTCACCAATGTCCTGTGCAGCCTCAACATGATGTCCCAATTCCGATACTCAAAAAGGTGTGAGCAATGAAGGTAAGTGTGCTAAATGCCTTCTTAACCACCCATCAATGTGTAATGCAAACTTCAAGAATTACATATTAAAGATATTTCCATTATGATTAAAAAATACAATTCTAAAAGCTTGTTCTTTATTTTAGCTTTTATTTTAAACTGATCTTTTACTTTGCAATCTGAAAATAGGACTTAAAAGAAGTGAAAGGATTTTTTTTTGAAAAATCTGAGAATAATTTCATATAGATGACTGCTTAAATTGTTTAAAGATGTCATTGCTGCTGGGTGACTCTGATTTGGCACGTATGGATCATACAGTAAGGGCTGACCCACTGCCAGTCCCTGGGAATCAATACCATTTATATCTTGGCATTGTGAATGAATTTTGCCCCCAACAGCACTCACTCATGTATTTTTTTTTTATAAATGGGTTCTACTTGTAATCTTACAATTAGTTTCTATCCAACCACTCTGGAGAGAGTTTTACTCTTTACTGTATGCTTCCTCTCATTGTGAGATTTCCCCAAAAATATTACTCCACATTTCTCAGCACTGCATTAACATCAACTGTGTTTGTTCACTATGTTAGCCTGTTGATGTCCTCCTGTTACATTCCTTACAGTTTGTAATCTCATTTGCTCCTGTAAAGAGACCACAGCAAACATTCCACGGCATGGATTCTATTTTGCTGAGAAACATCAATTTACCTAGAGTCTGCTTTCTGTCTGAGTCCTACCAATAATATGAATTCAGTTAAAAATCACACAACACCAGGTTATAGTCCAACAGGTTTATTTGGAGGCACTAGCCTTCAGAGCACTGCTCATTCATCAGGTAGCTTTGGAAGAGGATCATAAGACACATAATTTATAGCAAAAGATTACAGTGTCATGCAACTGAAGTGATATATTGAACAAACCTAGATTGCTGTTATGTCTTTCATCTTTTAGAAAAAGAGTTACAGGTTTCAGTTCATTAATATGTAAATCCTAGAATTTCTTTTAAGTCATATTCTCAAGATAACTCAAGGTTTTATATACAAAAGTGACATCTCAGCTCAGACAATGCATTAAAAGGTGTGTGGTTAGAATCTATCTGTATCCCAATCTTGAATCAGACTAGTTCTATTTCCAAAGTAGGAATTTATAAAATATTACATGCATTGACTGTAGATCGCACACTTTGAGCAAAATAGAATGTATCTGCAAATATAATTCTGCAAATGTAAATTCACCCCATAAACAGGGTGGGTGTGTGTGTCTTGGTGTGCATGTACGTGTAGTTCTATTGCCTTGTCTGCTTGGAAGTGTTGCATAACTGTACTCTGTATCTGGAGTGCAAGCGGAGAGGGTGGACTCCCTTGATTTGGTGCCTGCTGTAGAGTTGGTGAATGAGATGATGGAGGAGTTTGAGAGAGGTGTGGTAAAGTCTCAGCATCATCTGTGTTGTAGGTTGGCTTGAATATATGAATTCAGGCTGCAGCACTTTACTGTTACTGACCTTAATTTGTACAATTACCAACAAGTAAATTTTCTAAACAATGAACTTCCTTTTATCAAATCCATTTTTACTATTTCCTGTGACATGCTTAAGTGTTTACAGATTTCAACTAATAATTAGTGGATTAGAGAATGACTTTTATAAGATTTTACTCCTGTCACAAGGTTTTACTTGGGATGAAAAGCTATTGTAAAATTCTACATCGGAGACAGTATGTGAGCTTTAGTATGAAAGACAATTTGGGCTTTGGGAGAGGATGTAATGCAGGTAAACATGAAATTCATTAAAGGCATGTCCTTGGGGTCTCCAAACAATTTCACAAAAGAACATAAGAAATAGGAGTAGGAATAGGCCATCTGGTCTGTCGAGCCTGCCTCACCATTCAATAAGATCATGTCTGATCTGTTTCTGGACTCTGCTTCACTTATCCACCTGCTCACCATAACCCTTAATTCCATTACTGTTCAAAAATCTTACTTTGCCTTTAAAAACATTCATTGAGGTAGCCTCAATTGCTTCATTGGGCAGGGATTTCCACAGATTCACAACCCTTTGTGTGAAGAAGTTTCTCCTCAACTCAGTCCTAAATCTGCTTGCCCCTTACTTTGGAGACTATGCCCCTCATTTGTGTTTCCACCTACAGGTGAAACTATCTATTCCTTTCAAAAGTTTATACATCTCGAGAAGATTCCCCCTCATTTTTCTAAATTCCAATGATTGTAGTCCCAGTGATTGAGTTGACTCAATTGCTTGAGTCAACCCTTTCAATTTGGTGCTACATTCGAAAGTTAGTAATGACAGAATCATTGAAACTGAATTCTTAAAGAGAGACTGCTATTGTAAAATATATTTTTATAGGTAGAGATGTTACTTATTGCATTTGGCTTTCTTCATTTGTATTTGTTGCAAGACCTTAACATTTGCAGCAGCTCTCTTTTGGCAATGCTTTCTTGTAGCATTCTTAATTGCTAGAACTGAAATGAGGATTAAACAACTGAAAGCTAGTCACTAAAGACATGTTCAAACAGAACCTTTCTATTCTCCTCCCCACCCCAGTGCTCATCTGTGTGCACTTTGCTGAAGAGATGCATAAAATATTAGAAATATGGCGGTCATTATTAAAATGTTGCACCCCCTTCCTGCAGAGTAACTGCGATTCTTGCTATTTAAGCATGAAATGCTGTGGCTAGATTTTCACCTTCAGGTGTAAAGCATTGCCAAGACAAAGAATAATAGGATAAAAAGTAGGCAATGAGGAAAGCACAGGAAGAATAATCAGGATAATCAGAATAATCACGTGGCTAAGGGATTGGTGTGGGAAAGAGGGATTCCACTTCATGGGGCATTGGCATCAGTTTTGGAACAGGGGGGATCTGTACCGTTGGGACGGTCTCCACCTGAACCGATCAGGTACCAATGTTCTAGCGAAGAGGATAAATAGGGTGGTCAGTAGGACTTTAAACTTCTGAGTTGGGGGGAAGGGAAAGTGAAAGCGACAGGGAGTATGGAGTTAAATGAAAAGATAAGCGGCAAGATAGCATATGTGCAGGCAGATTTAAACTTGAGACAGACTAGGAATGCAGCAAAAAGGAAGGATAACTTAGGACATCTTATGAATTCCAATTCCTCTAATAATAAGAAAGTTAACATTAAGGCACTTTACCTGAATGCTCGTAGCACTCATAACAAAGCCGATGAACTAATGGCACAGATAATAGTGAATGATTATGATGTAGTAGGCATCACAGAGACTTGGTTACAGGGGGATCAGGACTGGCAGTTAAACCTCCATGGTTTTACAACTTATCGAAAAGACAGAGAGGTGGGCAAAGGGGGTGGGGTTGCCTTGTTAGTTAAGAACAAAATTAAATCTATGGTATTGAATGACATAGCCTCGGATGATGTGGAGTCTGTGTGGGTGGAATTGAGGAACCACAAAGGCAAAAAAAACAGAATTGGAGTTGTGTATAGACCTCCTAACAGTGGTCAGGACCAGGGACACAACATGTACCGGGAAATAGAGAAGGAATGTCAGAAAGGCAAGGTTACATTGATCACGGGAGACTTCAATATGCAGGTGGACTGGGTAAATAATGTTGTTAGTGGATCTAAAGAAAGGGAATTCATGGAATGCTTACAGGATGGATTTTTGGAACAGCTTGTCATGGAGCCCACAAGAGAGCAGGCTATTCTGAACCTAGTGCTTTGCAATGAACCAGACTCTATAAAAGATCTTAAAGTAAGGGAACCCTTAGGAAGTAGCGACCATAATATGATAGAGTTCAGTCTGGAGTTTGAAAGGGAGAAGGCAAAATCGGATGTAATAGTGTTACAGTTGAATAAAGGTAATTATGAGGGCATGAGAGAGGAACTGACTAAAATAGACTGGAAGCAGAGGCTAACCGGGAAGACAGTAGAGCAAAAATGGCAGGAGTTTATAGGTATAATTGAGGACACTGTACAGAGGTTCATTCCCAAGAAAAGAAAGATTAACAGGGGAGGGACTAGACAACCTTGGCTGACAAAGGAAGTCAGGAAATGTATTAAAGAAAAAGAGAGATCCTATAAAGTGGCAAAGAACAGTGGGAAATCAGAAGATTGGGAAGGATACAAAAGCAAACAGAGGATAACAAAGAGTGTAATAAGAAAGGAGAGGATCAAATATGAAGGAAGGCTAGCCAGTAATATTAGAAATAAGAGTAAAAGTTTCTTTCAGTACATAAGAAACAAACAACAGGCAAAAGTAGACATTGGGCCACTTCAAACTGATGCAAGAAGCCTAGTGATGGGAGATAAGGAAATAGCAGGAGAACTTAACAAGTACTTTGCATAAGTTTTCACAGTGGAAGACATGAGTAATATCCCAAAAATTAAAGGGTGTCACGGGGCTGAGTTGAGTATGGTTGCCATTACGAAAGAGAGAGTGCTAGAAAAGTTAAAAAGTCTTAAAATTGATAAATCTCCTGGCCCCGATGGGATACACCCTAGAGTTCTGAGAGAGGTGGCTGAGGAAATAGCAGAGGCATTGGTTGAGATCTGTCAAGAGTCACTGGAGTCAGGAAAGGTACCGGATGATTGGAAGATGGCTGTTGTAACCCCCTTGTTCAAGAAAGGATCAAGGCAAAAGATGGAAAATTATAGGCCAATCAGCTTAACCTCAGTTGTTGGTAAAATTCTAGAATCCATCATTAAGGATGAGGTTTCTAAATTCTTGGAAGAGCAGAGTCTGATTAGAACAAGTCAACATGGATTTAGTAAAGGGAGATCATGCCTGACAAACCTGTTGGAATTTTTTGAAGAGGTAACAAGTAGGTTAGACCAGGGAAACCCAGTGGATGTGGTCTATCTAGACTTTAGTTGAAACTTTATTGCTGGAACAGCACAGCAGGTCAGGCAGCATCCAGGG
>NC_057723.1:36923320-36940236 GCF_004010195.1 Chiloscyllium plagiosum
GCCTGAGGATGATAAGCACCATGCAGTTGCTGACAAATACAAAGCTGGGAACAGAGTTCTCCGTTAATATTACCTACAAAGTGTGGTCCATTGTCCGAGTTAATGCACGCAGGTATACTGAAGCAGGGAATTATTTCCTTAAACAAAATCTTCACCACAGTCTCAGCAGTAGCGTTAGGAGGAGGGTAGGCTTCAATCCACTTCGAAAAGACATCAGCAATAAGCAAAACACATTTATAGCAACTCAACTCATTTCTACAACTCAATGAAGTCCAGTTGAAGGCCGAGATTGATAGATTCTTGTTGTCTCTGAGGAATTAAGGGCTACGGGGAGAACTCTGGTAAGTGGAGCTGAAATGCGCATCAGCCATGATTGAATGGCGGAGTGGACTCGATGGGCCGAATGGCCTTACTTCCACTCCTATGTCTTATGGTCTTATGGTCTTATGGATGGCTTTGTCGAGGGCAGTCATTCTTCTGCTCACTATTTCCACTCTATGCCTTGTCCAAACGGTAGGAACGATGCACTACAAAAATGCCAACAAGGCAAACTTTGTCACAAACTCACATTTCTCTTTGCACTCCATTTGGTTGATATTTTCTAACATGGGGTAGATTTATATTTTCTCTGCCTAAATAAAGTGTGTGCATCATAATTAGTAACTTAGGCTACTAACTTGTCTGCCAATTTAGTTCTAGTCTTCTGACAGCTGGCTCTCTGCATATACCGGTTACGAATTGTTGTGGCACCACAACATACCTTACTTCCAAAAATGAATTGTAATTGTGTATAGACATTAATTGCACTTGGCATTAAACTTAATTTATTGAATCTCCAGAAGATTGTATATTTCAGGAATGCAAAGATTGACTACATGAACATCTGTTATGGGACAAGTCTCTGCGTTTCCTTTTTCTGAAATTACTTCTCACTATTTAAAAATATCAGCGCTTTCCATTATCAAAGAAGAAATTTGACAGCAATTTCATAGTGAGCACACATATACAGGGAAACAAAATCAGGAAATTGCTCAGGTCCTTTGGAAGCTGCACTATAACAACACCTCACTGAGGTACTTATGTAATAGATACCCACTAAAAATACCAGAAGATGAGAGGTTATAACAGTAAGCCCTCAATCATTTCCAAATTATTATTGCGTATAAATAGACATCAGCAAGAGTAACAATGCACAGAATACGAATACAATACATTTGAATTGCTGTACTAACAGGGCTCTCAAAGCACAGCAGGTCAGGCAGCATCAGAGAAGCAGGAAAATTGACGTTTCGAGCAAAACCTGCATTGCTTTTCCAGCATTACTCTAATCTCTAGAATCTGCAGTACCCACTTTCACCTATACTAACAGGAATTCTCACAATATCAATGGCAATGATTTCACATCAGTGGAAAAAATAACTTAAAAGGAGAAAGGAAGTTATAAAGTAGCTCTTTCTTTTAAAGTAATTCCAACTCTCAACAATTTTTTTGAAGTATCACTTGTAAACTTTCACATTAAATTGCAATTGTTCTGAAAGTTAGAGAGAACTGCTAAAGTCACTGCTCCCTTTTGATTGAGCATATCAGTATACTTCTGTGAGGAAGATGTCATTGAGAAGGAAATTAGTACCTGAAAGGGTTAACTGGCATCACGTAACAAGCTCTGCCCATGAGGATATACTGTAAATGACGGTTCCTGGGCAGAACTAATCAGTTTATTACTAGTTGTTCCTCTATTTAGCTGCATGACACTTAGCAGTCATATGTACATACTCTTAAGCCAAATCTAAAAGCTCACAAGAGACGATGGCGTAATTAAATGTTATTTAACTGTTATTAAGTACTATGTAATAAACCTAATCTGTTCAACACGACAAAGTCTCTGTTTGGCCAAAGACTTACTGCTAGCAAGGGTGCCCACTGCAAGTTAGATGAATACAAATAAGGTGTGATGGCAGAAAATCTGCTTAAGGCATCTCAGATAATTCTGGTGAACATTATCACAACATATACCAGATACCTGTGTTTATTTATTTTTTTAAAGCCCAAGTGTGGGGACAATTTGTAAACCAGCAGGAAGTTTCTTGTGGGTATAAATTAGATAGATAATTTAACATTTATTTATGGCTATTTCAGTACTCATCCCAAAACACAGCAATTATCACAGTCTTGTGTAAAGTGATATCCTGAGAGTGCAGGCCAGTGAGGGCAAGAACATATTACTTTCATCAAGTGGGTGATGATCACTCTTTTGATGACTACAGACATCACTACAAAAATTTCCAATATCATGGGTGCTCATGCAAAGAACAGACTCCTCTAATCATTTTCTGGTTGTGCATAATGCAGCTGAAAGAACCGATTGAACTTTATACTTTTAACCACTCCAGAATATTTTTTTTATTGATATTCACAATCAGGCACCCTCAAGAGAAGTAGTAGCACCCTTTTACAAGTTGTAAACAAAGTGGTTAGCACTGCTGTCTCACAGCACCAGGGTCCTAGGTTCAATTCCAGCCTTGGGCAACCGTCTGTGTGGAGTTTGCACATTCTCCCCGTGTCTGTGTGGTTTTCCTCCAGGTGTTCCGGTTTCCTCCCATAGTCCAAAGATGTGCAGGTCAGGTGAATTGGCTATCCTAAATTGCTCACAGTGTTAGGTGCATTAGTCAGTAGGGAAATGGATCTTGGTGGCTACTCTTCGGAGGGTCGGTGTGGACTTGTTGGGCCGAAGGGCCGGTTTCCACACTGTAAGGAATCTAATCTAAACAGTTCATAATTTGTGTGATTGCTTGCTGTGGAAAACATGTCGCCTGCCTCAAAAAAAAAGTTGCCTTCATCCTGAAGCACAATTTGGGAGAATTCAAACAGCTGAAGTCAAATGCTGAAGAGATGGGATTTTTGCAGCCCACAAACAAAATGACCAACCATCCAGACTGGACAGAACAGTCTCCTATTTGAGGAGGATTGTCCTGTAATGTTTGCCATTGATAGTTTTGTTTTGGATTTGTTATTCATGGGTGTGAGGAACACACCGGCATGTGTGCATTATGTTCTCAATCCATTGACCCTTCAGTTCAGCAACACCCACAAACCTCCACAGGCTCAACAGAAAACCCCTCCCCCAGTCACATAGGCTAATCTGTAGTGTCTCCTTCCAACCCCACTCTCATTGGTGCCCCATAATCCCACAAATCACCACCCTACTCTGACGTCAGTATCCCAACATTGGTGTTCACATCTACTATCTTATAATCTTGTGCATCTGATTTCCAATTCTCACCATTCAAATATCCATGCTGCAGGGAGTTGGGGACAGGGATGAGAAATAAACAGTTTCCATTCACAGGCTTTACAGATCCAGAGTTGTTTACCTGGACATGTCTGAACAAACAGCCTCAGGGTATTGGGATCTGTGGTTATTTGCTGGAAGACAGTTTCCTGCAATTCCAGTGGTTGGAAAAGAGAGTACCACTCTTCACTTTTTTGCTTTTGATACCTTCTAGGGACCTACAGGGATATTTGCAGTCTGCACTTTTCTGTTTTGGATCCCATCAAGATATCAACAGACTGCTCCATCTGCATGGCAGCAGACTTGACCATCACAACAGAATGCAGCATCGAGAGGGAGGGGACAGAGATTGGGGAGATTTGGAAGCATTTTAAGTAGAATCACCATTTTCACCTTTTACCTCCACACATATCCCACCAGCACTTCTGTATTCTACAGCTCTGAGCAAACAGTATTAAACGTCAATGAAGCTGTGAAGGATAGAGACCAATTACCATTCAATTATGCGTAAGATGATAACCTGGGTGTGCAGGGCATCAACTAGGGCAAGAACACATTGTTTTCCTCATGAGGAGGATTAGGACTCTTCTGTTGGTTACAGACATCATTACAAAGAACAGTCTCCTCAAATTGTTTCCCAGTTGTGTGAAATGCAGCTGAGAGAGCTGTGTTTTTGAGGAAGTAACCATGAAGATTAATGAGGGCAGAGTGGTAGACATCGTTTACTTGGACTTTATCAAAGACTTTGACAAGGTTCCACACAGATTAATTAGTGCAGTTAGATCACATGGGATTCAGGGGAACCTGCCAATTGGACACAAAATTGGCTTAATGGCAGGATGGTGGAGGGTTGTTTTTCAGACTGAAGATCTGTAACCAGCAGTGTTCCACAGGCATCGATGCTGGATCCATTTTTGTCTGTCATTTATATAATTGAGAATATTGTCAGTGAATGACACCAAGATTGGTGGTATAGTCGATAGTGGATAAGGTTCTCTCAGATTACAAAGAGGTCTTGATCAATTGGATCAATGGGCAAATGGAGTTTAATTTGGATAAATGGGACGTATTGCCTGTGTTTGTTTTACCAAAATGCAAGACTTATACAATTAAAAGTAGGGTCTTTGAGCAGAGTTGTAGAACAGAGAGAGCTCGGGGTTCAGGTACATAATTCTTTGAAGTTTGCATCATATATACAAAAAGGTGGCTAAGGTGACATTTAGCACACTTGCCTTCGTAGCTCAGACCTTTGCATATAGGAGTTTGACTGAATGTTGAAGGTGTATAGGACACTGTGTCAGTTCTGGTTACTCTGTTAGAGGAAGGATATTATTAAGCAGAAGAGATTTACCAGGCCATTGCCAGGAATAGAGCGTTTGAGTTATAAGGAGAGATTGGATAGGCTGGGACCTTTTTCATGGTGCATAGGAGGTTGAGAGTTGACCTTATGGAGGTTTATAAAATAATGAGGGGTATAGGGAAGGTAAATAGTTGATGTCTTTTAGTTGATGGATGACTTTAAGACTAGGGGGCATTTAAGGTGAGAGAACGATTTAAAAAAAAGCTAAGAGGCAACTTTTTTCCCCCCAAGAAAAACCAGAGGGTGGTTCATGTATGGAATTAACTTCCACAGGAAGTGGTGGATGTGGCTACAGGTACAACATTTAAACAACATTTAGATAAGTACATGAATGGGAAAGGTTTGAACAGACATGGGCCAGGCGCAGGCAGATGGGATTACTTGAGTTTGGAATGGACCTGCTGGACTGAAGGGTCTGTTGCCATGCTGTACGACTCAACTTCAAACTTTTTGCCACTCCAGAATTATTTTCTTTATTGACAAAGGTTTGGCATCTGCATCCAGCTAGGCAGATTTGAAGCTCCTGCACACTTTGATAATAACTTAACGAACATTTAAGCATCACCTTACACCATTATTGGCATTTTATCTCTGTCGGGGAGGCTCACACCACACAGGAAACCCAGCAGCTTTAGCGGAGGAGGTTGAGGCTGGGCAATATTCTTTTGGTACACACTATTATAATAGTCATCGCCCTTCATTTTGAAGCCTTTGCATTTGCGTTGTGAACTCGAGCCCCAGCTCCCTCACCCAGACTTGCTTAGCAGCCCTTAGGCAGAGTCCAGATTGACCCAGGTTCCTCAATGTGATAGGATTGCTTGTAATCCCTACTGTTGGCTCTGGCACTGCTGGGAATACAGAGCTGTTCCTACTGCTGTCTTTATAGTGGGAGTTGTGTGGTCATAGCATCCATAATATCTAGCCTGGTGAATATGCGCTCCTCCCAGACAACACTATGATAAATTAGTAGTTTCAGCCCATTATTTTCCATTATAAGAGGTGGGCATACTTTGAATAAATTGTACTCCCTTTGACTTTTCCACACTGCTAGCTCTAGAAGCTGGGAAAAATTAGGAACATTACGTAATTCATTGATGTGGAAGATTTGTTAAGCTTAGTAATTGATGACACAAGCTCACAGTATAAGTATAGGGGAGCTAGATAACTCACCCCATGTTAATGCTTCAAACTAGAGAGAGAGAGGTGAATGTACCTGGTCCTGCATTGTAACACATTATTTTTCTTATGTATGTTCAGGGGGGTTCTCTCATCTTAGAAGTTGATTCTGTGCATTTGATCACTCTACAAATAACAAGCTCCTGCTATCAGTCATAAAATTATCTCAAGGCTAGTTTGAACTTGTGTCCCCGAGTTCTACTCATGGATTTCAAGTCACAGTAATTCAATATTTTGGATTAAGCTTTTCAAAACATGTAACATATCTTTATAAAAATCAACTCATTATTATTTAAAAGCCCATGGCTATCCACTCTTTCCTCATAATTCAAAAACTTGACACAGGGAATCAATGCATTAATTTATCTCTGCAATGCCTCCAGAATTTGAATGCCTATCTGGTTTCTTGGTAATCATAACTGGAAGTAGTATGCAAGGTCAGAGCACCATATAGTTTGATTTTAACTTCTTCGACTTGTTTTCTGATGTTCTGCCCATGTAGTTCAGCATCCCTTTGGCTGGTTGAATACTACTCTCTCTGCATGTGCTGTAAACGTTAAAGCTAGAGAGCGCGCGAGAGAGATCTATTCTCCTTCCTACTTATTTCACCATTTCATTCTTGTCAGCATTTTAAGTTCCATCCATAAGTGCTCTGATTAAAACCTCAGAAGTGAGAGAATAAGTAAAGTGAATTCAACATGAATTCTAACGGGAGGTTACTCACTTTGGATTCCAGAAAAAACAAATTAGAATATTTTCTTTTAAAAAGGGAGATAAGTAGCTGTCAAAGCGTACAGGATTTAGGTGACTGTTAAACAGAATCACTAAAGCTGGAGCACAGACTCACTTTGACCTCGTTTAATGTTGATCCATTGAGCTTTTTGATATAAATGTTGTCAGTGCAATGATGTATCCTTTTAAAGTTGCAATGTTTGCTATTACGTTACTCCTGACTTCCTCCACAACCAGATCACTAATGAACAGAACATTACAGCATAAAGACAGATGTACAGCATGGAAACAGATGTCCAACCCGTCCATGCTGACCAGATATCCCCAATCTAGTCCCAGCTGCCAGCACTTGGCCCATAGCCCTCCAAACCCTTCCGATTCTATGCCCATCCAAATGCCTCTTAAAATGTTGCAATTGTACCAGCCTCCACCACTTCCTCTGGCAGCTCATTCTATACACGTACCACCTTCTGTGAAAAAGTTGCCCCTTCAGTCTCTCATATCTTTCCCCTCTCACCCTAAATCTATGCCCGCTAGTTCTGGACTCCCCCACCGTTCTGAACCCTTTCAAGTTTCACAACATCTTTCCGATAGGAAGGAGACCAGAACTGCATGCAATTGGCCCACCATGTCTATATTGACCATGACGCCATTCTAAACCAAATCATATCTGCCTACATATTATCTGTCTGTTTCCTGTCTCTTCAGGAATCTGTCTAAATGACTTATATTTGCTTTAACTACATTCCCTGGCAGCACATTCCAAGCACCTACCACCCTTTTCTTTTTACGCAAACTTGCCTTCACACATCTCCATAAAACTTTCCAGCTAAGCTTAAACCTATGCCTCTAGCTTTTGAGATTTCTAGCTTGGGAAGAAGACTGATTATTCACCCTATTAATGCCTCTTCATTTTATATACTTCATTCAGATTGCCTGTCAATGCCCGGAAACAGTCCAAGTTTGTCAAACATCTTTGTAGCCAATACACTCCAATCCAGGCAATATCCTGTTAAACCTCTTTTGTACCCTCTCCAAAGTCTCCATATCCTTCCAAAAGTCTAGCAACCAGAACTGTACACAGTACTCCAAATATGCCCAGACCAAAGTTTTATACAGCTGCAACATGTCTTACCAAGCTTTGTACTCCATGCACTGACCTCTCTACCCTACTTACCATCACACTCACATATTACTTCCACACCATTCACCCCTTGCTTGCTGCCTTGCTCTAAGAATCTAAAGAAACATTTGATTCACCTTTCTCACACCTAGATAACTGAGACTGGGGTGAAGCTTACTGGGGATTGGGAGGGGTCTCACTAAGGAATCAGTGGAGAGGCTCAGTGGGTTGGAAGGGAAGGGTGGGAAGAAGTTGCCTGGGGAACCTCAGGGAACAGTGCCTTGGGATCAGATAAATACTCTGGAAAAATGTAACTTTAGTTTTTGAAGTAATTCATAAGGGAAAGTTTGATTCACTGAAGTATTGTTTTGCTTAAAGTTGAATGAGTAAAGAATGCAATTAGGACATTGTGACATATTACTGTACAAGGGCTAACTGTACAAACAACCAAATATTCTTGTAACGTTGCCCTTTACTTCAAGGAGTGTTAAAATGCCTTAGTTATACAAAATCATTGTCAAATCCCATCTGGAACACTGTTCAAGTTCATATGTTTCAAACCCCCACATATATTGGCCTTAGATAAGCACGGTCAGAAATCAAATGATACCAAAGTTATATAGTCCAAGAGGTTGATTTGAAATCACAAGCTTTCAGAGCACTGCCCCTTTACCTGATGAAGGAGCAGCATTCTGAAAGCTTGAGATTTCAAATAAATCTGTTGAAGTATAACCTGGCAATGTGTGACTTCTGACCTTGTCCACCCCAGCCCAACACCAGCACTTCCACATCATTCAATGGATATAGTACAAAGTCATCAGAACGAGAGCAGGCTTAAAGAGTAAAATTATGAAGACAGATTGTCCGAACTTGATTTGCATTCCCTGGAATTCAGAACATCGAGTGATGATCTAAAGGTAAGGTTTAGAATGATACATTTGATACAGTACATACATAGAAACAACTTTCTCTGGTGGGAATCCACAGATAGTGGCGTATGAAACCAGAGAGTTTCTTTTTCACTTAGAGTAGTAGCCATCTAGAACTGGATTCTCAAAAAAGTGGATGCGGAGTTAAATAACATTTTCAAACAGTGATCAATAGATTTTTGTTCACTAAAGGCAAATGAAGAAAGAAATACTGACAGCAGTTGAGGTACAGACTAGATATAGACTAAGAGAATAATAAAAACACAGGCTAATACTCTGCTTCTGTTCAGTGTGCTCATCATAACAATTTGTTTAAAAAAACACTGCTTATATAAGCTTACTAATCATAATATTATGGACTTTCCCTCTCATTCTAATCACAAGCCAGTAAACCAGTTAGTCAAAACTAATGAGTGACAACTAGAAGCAGTAACAAATATTATGACTCAACTGAGTGGTGTGTGTACTGCTGGTATCTTTGGCCCTTTTGGATAATGATCCCTACTGTTTCACTCTCTCGGTATACAGGTGTAACTGCCAAAGAATGGTCCATTAGTGGCCGTGCCAGGGAGATGTCACCTTCTCAGGTCAATGGTGCCATATCCAGGGAGTACAAATCTTACAGGCCTTCACGCTAGATGTTTTAGGGACAGATCTCATTTTTCTTCCCTTTTAGAAGCCCTCTGAATGGGGTGTGCTGCACACCCTCCCTGAGTGTGCTCACAGTCTTTTACGTTGCATTGTGCACTTTTGACTTTCAACACAACCAAAAAGAAAAAAAAGGGATAATTAGCATAGCTCCTCCTCCAGTAATATCTGCCTCAGCTTGACCCTGTCAGTAACCCCCAAAATATCTCCATACTCTTCCTAGGAGTCCATCCAGTGGCCTCCTAGGTTTCACAAGACCCCCACCCAGACTGTCTACATTCCCCCACACCAAGCTGCCCTTCCCATCCTGACGTGAAAGGTGAACATACCTGGGTGTTGCCATCATTCACACCTCTCCTTCCACTCACCAACCCTTGAAACCAGGGCACTTGCTCCAACAATGGAGGAACCATTCCCCAGCAACCATCCTCCACCCCCCAAACCTTTCCCATTCACTCCTTACAGTTTGCCACCCTTCAAAATCCTACTGCCCTCCTTCACAATCGTACTGCCCTTTGCCCAGGGCAGCAGCCCCAATCCCAAATTCTAAAATATTGGGGTCAGTGCTACAGCTGTGACCACTATTTCACTCTCATCTCCCTGATCCCATAGAAACAGTGTAGAAAATAGATGCAGTAGGCCATTGGCCCCTTAGAATCTGCACACCATTCAATATGATCATGTAATTTCAGTATTCCACTCCTGTTTTCTCTCCATATTCCTTGATCTCTTTAGCTGCAAGGGCCATTCCCAGCTCCCTTTTGAATTTATCTATTGAATTGGCCCCAACACCTCTGTGTAAGAGAATTCCACAGGGTCACAACTCACTGGGTGAAGAAATTCTTCCTCATTTCAATCCTGAATGGGTTATCCCTTATTTCTAGACTGTGACCCCTAGTTCTAGGCTTCCCAATATCAGGAACATTCTTAGCCTGTCCAGTCCCATTAGGATTTTGTGTTTCTATGAGATACCCTCTCATTCTTCTAAATTCCACTGAGTACAAGCCCATCAATTCAGACACTTTCTTCAACTGTCAGTCCTGCCATCTCGGGAATCAGTCTGGTGAATCTTTGCTGAGCTCCTTCAATAGCAAAAATGTCCTTCCTCAGGCTAGGTGACCAAAACTCCACACAATACTCAAGGTGCAGCCTCACCACGGCCCTGTATGATTGCATCAAGACATCCTTACTCCTGTACTCAAATCCCCTTGCTATTAAAAGGAGAGCAGGTCATTAGCTTTCCTCACTGCTTGCTGTGTCTGCATGCCAACCTTTAGCGACGGTTTCATCATGACACCCAGGTTTGGTTGGACCATACCTTTTCCTAAACTGCCACCATTCAGATATCAATCTGCCTTCCTGTTTTTGTGACCAATGTGGATAACCGCACACGTATCCACATTATATTGCATTTACCAACTATTTGCCCAGATTTGAATGGTGCTAGAAAAGCACAGCAGGTCAGGTAGATTCAGAGGAGCAGGAAAAATTGATGTTTCAGGCAAAAGCCCTTCATCAGTAGTGAGGCGGATGGAGGTGGGGGTCATGGTCAGAGGTCAGAGAGGAAGGTGGAGCGGATAGCTGGGAAGGAAGATGGACAGGTGAGACAGGTCATGAGGATGGTGCTGAGCTGGAAGGTTGGAACTGAGGTAAGGGGTTGGGGGGGTCGAAAAAATGAGGAAACTGGTGAAGCCCAAATTGATGCCCTCGGGTTGAAGGGTCCCAAAGTGGATGATGAGGCATTCTTCCTTCAGGCGTCGGGTGGTGTGGGAGTGGCGATGGATGCGGCCCAGGACCTGCATGTCCTTGGCAGAGTGGGAGGAGGAGTTGAAATGTTCAGCCATGGGGCTCTTAAGATGCCTACCACATCCAAAGTTTCACCTGCACTTCCACACGTCATTTATTGTATCCGTTGCTCCCGATGCGGTCTCCTCTACATTGGGGAGATCGGACCCCTTTTCACAGAGTGCTTCAGAGAACATCTCCGTGATACCTGCACCAAATCAACCCCATCGCCCCGTGTCAGAACATTTCAACTCCCCCCTCCCATTCTGCCGAGGGCATGCAGGTCCTGGGCCTCCTCCATCGCCAATCCCTCACCACCTGACGCCTGGAGGAAGAACACCTCATCTTCTGCCTTAGAACCCTTCAACCCCATGGCATTAAGTGTGAACTTCCCCAGTTTCTTCATTTCCCCTCCTCCCACCTTACTCCAGTTTCAACCTACCAGTTCAGCACCGCCCTCATTATCTGTCCCACCTGTCAATCACCTTCACTCCCACCTCCATCCACCTTTTGCACTCTCAGCTACCTTCCCCCACCCCCAGCCCCACCTCCCTCCCATTTATTTCTCCACCCTCAAGGCTCCCAGCTTCATTCCTGATGAAGGGCGTTTGCCTGCTACTTTGATTTTTCTGCTCCTGGGATGCTGCCTGACCTGCTGTGCTTTTCCAGAACCACTTGAATCTGGATTCTAATCTCCAGCATCTGCAGTACCACTTCCAACTGTTTGCCCACTCAGCTAGTCTGCCCAAGTCACCCTGCAGCCTCTTAGCATCCTCCTCACAGCACACCCTGTCACCCAGCTTAGTGTTATCTGCAAATTTGGAGATATTGCATTTAATTCCTTCATCCAAATCATTAACGTATATTGTGAACAGCTGGGGCACCAGCACACAACCCTGCAGCACCCCATTTATCACTGCCTGCTTATTCATACTATCTTCTTCCTGTCTGCCAACTAGTTCTCTATCCACATCAATGCATTACCACTGAGTTTGAATTTTTCGTACTAAATCATGAGGTACCTCGTCAAAAGCCTTTTGAAAATGGAGGTGCACAACATCTGATTCACTTATCCACAGTCACATGATCAAAATATTCTAGAAGATTTGTCATGTGTGATTTCCCTTTAGTGAATCCATGCTGGTTTGGACCAATTCTGTCACCGCTTTCCAAATGCAGAGTTATTACATCCTTAATAATTGACTCTAGCATTTCCCTGCCTATAATTCCCCACTTTCTCTTTTTTTTTAAAAAACGTGGGATTAAATTAGCTACCATCTAGTCCATTGGAACTCTTCTAGAGTCTACAGAATGCTGGAAAATAACCACCACTGCATCTGCTATTTCTCAGACTACTTCCCGAAGTACTTGGGAAGCAGAGCATCAAGCCCTAATCAGACTTTAATCCCAATTTCCTCAAAATCATTTCTTGACTAATGAGGATTTCCTTCTGTTGCTCTATGTTTGAACCTCTGTCCCCCAGCATTTCTGGAATGTTATTTGTGTCCTCCTTAATGAAGACAGATCCAAAGTATTTGTTCAACTGGTCTGCCATCTTTGTTGTCATTATGAATTTACCCAATTCTAACTGCAAGGAACCTACATTTGTCTTGATCAGTCTTTTTCTCTTCACATATCTATAGAAGCTTATGTTTTCAGCAAGTTTACTTTCATATTCTATTTTCCTCTTCTGAATTAAACCCTTTGTCTTCCTCTGCTGAATTTAAAATTTCTCCTCGTCCTCAGGTTTGCTGTTTTTCTGGCCAATTTCTATGCAACCTCTTGGGTTTTAACACTATTCCAGATTTCCCTTGTTAACTATGGTTGAGCCACCTTCCTTCTTTTACCCTAATAATTGTAAATCTTTGTCTGGTGTAAAAGTTCATCCATATGTTCTTTAAAAGTCTGCCATTGCTAATCTGTCAACCCCCTAAGTATCCTTAGCCAGCTTATCCTAGCCAATGCAAGTCTCATACCATAAAAGTTAGCTTTAAGTTCAGGTCCTTAGTCTCAGATTTAACTGCATCACTCTCTATCTTCATGAAGAATTCTACAATATTATGGTCACTCCTCCCCAAAGAATCTCACACCACAAGGTTGCTAATTAATTCTCTCTCATGACACAATGCCCAGTCTAGGATGGCTTTCTATCTAGTTGGTTCCTTGACATATCGGTCGAGGAAACCATCCAAAATACATTCCAGGAAATTCTCCATCGCATTGCTGCTAGCTTGGTTAGTCCAATCAATATGTAGATTGCTGTCATGCATAATAACTGCTGTACCCTTACTGCATGCATTTCTAATTTCCTGTCTGAACAATCCCCAACCTCTCAACTACTGTTTGGTGGTCTGTACTCAACTCCCATGTAACATCTTTTCTCCTTTGGTGTTCTGCAGCTCCATCCATATAGATCCCACACTGTCCAGGCTAATGTCCTCCCTTACGGTGTTAATTTCCTCAACTAGCAATGCTATTCCACCTCCCTTTCCTTTCTGTGTATCATTCCTGAATATTGAATCACCCTGGATGTTGAGTTCCCATTCTTGGTCACCCTGGAGCCCACTCTCCACGATCCCAATTACATCATATCTATTAATAAGTGTTTATGTAGTTAATTCATCAGCCTTATTACAAATGCTCCTCACAGAAGCACAAATACTTTAGGCTCACTTTTTTTAAAAAAAAACAATTATTGCCTTTTTGGAAAAGTGGTGCAATGTGACCCTTGTTGATTTTTGTTTGGTTTCTCTGCTTTCCACTTTCACTTTTCCCCTGACTGTCCTTTGTTTCTATCCCCACTTTTACTACCCTCCAACTTGCTGCATTGGTTCCCAGCCCCCTGCCATTTTAGTTTAAACCCTCTCCAACAGCACTAACATACAGCCCCTAAGACATTGGTTCCAGTTCTGCCCAAATGTAGACCGTCCAGTTTGTACTGGTCCAACTTCTCGCAGAACTGGTTCCAATGTCCCAGAAATTTGAATCCCTCTCTCCTGCACTATCCTTAATCCACATATTCATCTTAATTATCCTGTCATTCCTATTGATTAGCACATGGCACTATCAGCAATTCCAAGATTACTAATTTCGAGGTCCTACTTTTTAAATTTCTCTCAACTCCCTAAAATTCAGCTTGTACGACCTTATCCCATTTTTGTAAAACTTATGGTTGGTGCCTATATGCACCATGACATCTGGCTGTTTACCCTCCCCCTCCACAATGTCCTGCAGCGGTTCTAAAACATACTCGATCCTTACACCATGGAGGCAACATACCATCCTGGACTCTCATTTGCAGCCTCAGACAAGCTTATCTATTCCTACTAAAACGGAATTCCCCATCACTACAGCTCTGCCACTCTTCCCTGTGCAGCAGAGCCAGCTACACTGCCTCCTTCCCCTGGTGAACCATCTCCCCCCGATAGTATCTGTTTTACAGGGAGATGACTGCAGGGAACCCCTGCACTACTTTGTCTGTGGGTCATCCATTCCCTTTCTTCCTCATTAATTTTTTTGTCTGCAATGTGATAGACTTACTGAATGTGCTATTCACAATTTCCTCAGCCTTTGCAGATTCTCCAAAACAAATCCTGCCACACTGCAGAGTTGCAGCTGGATACACCACCTGCACATGAAAGAGTCAGGGACATTGGAACAGTCCCTGAATTTCCACATCACACAGGAGGAGCATGACATGGGTCTGGGATCTCCTGCTGTGTCTTAAACCCCAAGTTATCTTAACTACCAGTAGCTGAAAATGTGTTGCTGGAACAGCGCAGCAGGTCAGGCAGCATCCAGGGAACAGGAGAATCGACGTTTCGGGCATAAGCCCTTCTTCAGGAATCACCAGTAGCAAAGCCAAGAGAAAACAAGAAAAACTACCCACTGGTCACTCACCTGTTGCCTATGACGTCATATTTCAAAAAACTTCCTTCTACTTCACCTTTAATCTTGTGCCTGCTCTCCCCGGCTTCTGATCCGATGGCCCGAGTGTTGCCCACCCTCCCGATCAAGAAAACCGGACAGCAGTGGGTGAAACTTGCCAGGAACCCTGATTGCTGCCTCTACATCACCCTGACTACTTCCCAGGTTGGTCTCTAAAGCAACAGATTGACTGTGGTTCACTCCCTATATTGCAGAGGCACAGACTTTCTACCCAAGACCCCATCGACCTGACTGTAACCAATCCCCTGGATTACTATGGGAGGCTGTCCATGACCTATGACAGGAATCCTTGACTGTCAGTTGCCTCCAAGCTCTTCAACGAGAATTAATTGGCTTAGAGATGTACATAACTGCCTACTTGCTGCACAACAATCTCAATGTCAGCAAAACAAAAAGAAGCTGGTCATCGACTTCAGGAAATGGAGTAAAAGACACACCTCTAACTGCATCAAATGTGCGGACGTGGAGATAGTCAAAACCTTCAAATTCCTTGAAATAAATATCACCAACCTGTCTTGGCCCATCCACATCAACGCTACAGTCAAGGTGGCACACCAACCCCTCTACTTCCTCAGAAGGCTAAGGAAATTCAGCATTTCCACAATGACTATTACCAATTTTTGTAGATGCACCATAGAAAGCATCCTATCCAGATCCATGACAGCTTAAAATGGCAACCGCTCTGCCCAAGACCGCAAGTTACAGAGAGTTGTGAACACAGCCCAGTCCAGTCTGGCGCACTGACCTCTACACCTCTTCCTACCGCCCCCTCGACCATGACCCCACCCCCCATCACCAAACCATCATCTCCGAGACCATACAGAACCTCATCACCTCAGGGGAACCCCGCACTGCTCGGTTCTACCTCCTTCCCAAGATCCACAAGCCTGACCACCCCGGCCGACCCATTGTCTCAGCATGCTCCTACCCCATTGAACTAATTTCTACCTACCTCAACACTGTCCTATCCCCCCCATTCCAGGAACTCCCCACATATGTTCAAGACACCACCCATGCCTTCCACCTCCAAGACTTCCATTTCCCCAGTCCCCAACACCTCATCTTCACCATGGATATCCAATCCCTCTACAACTCCATCCGCCATGACCAGGACCTCCAAGCCCTCCGTTTCTTCCTCTCCCGACGACCCCAACAGTACCCTCCCACAGACTCATTTGTTTGGTTGAACTGGTCCTTACCCTTAACAATTTCTCCTTTGAATCCTCCCACTTCTTTCAGACCAAAGGGGTAGCCATGGGCACCATATGGGCCCCAGCTATAGCTGTCTCTTTGTTGGCTACGTAGAACAGTCCATCTTCTGTAATTACACTGGTACCATTCCCCACCTCTTCCTCCGCTACATTGATGACTGCATTGGCACCACCTTGTGCTCCCACGAGGAGGTTGAGCAATTCATCAACTTCAACACATTCCACTCCGACCTTAAATTTACCTGGACCATCTCTGACACCTCCCTCCCCTCCCTGGACCTCTCCATCTCCATTAATGACGACCGACTTGACACTGACAATTTTTTTTTTTAAAAACACAAACTCACCGACTCCCACAGCTACCTGGATTATACTTCTTCTCACCCTACATCCTGTATTCCTAATTCCTCCGCCTCTGCATCTGCTCTCAGGAGGAGCAGTTCCACCATAGAACACACCAGATGGCCTCCCTCTTTAAAGACCGCAATTTCACCTCCCACGTGGTTAAAGATGCTCTCTAACGCATCTCGTCCACATCCCGCACCTCCGTCCTCAGACCCCAGCCCTTCAACCGTAACAAGGACAGAATGCTCCTTGTGTTCACCTTCCACCCTACCAACCGTCGCAGAAACCAATCACCTGCCGACATTTCCGCCACCTCCAAACAGTGGGGAGGATACATTTCCCCTTTCCGCCTTCCGTAAAGACCGTTCCC